>NC_057018.1:1581898-1606385 GCF_000002595.2 Chlamydomonas reinhardtii
AAGTGCGGGGGCGGGGCGGGGCGGGGCAGGCAGGGCAGGGCGGGGCAAGGCGAGGCAGGACGGCAGTAAAGTGGTGTGGCCGAACGACTACCGGCCGGGCCGACTGTTGCTCCTTGGCCAGACCTCATCCTCTGCGTTCTAACCTATTGTACTACGGATGTAAGCTTCCAACTTAGTGTACTAGGAAGGATGTAAGAAGGAGACAACGGCCTAACCCGGTGATGTAAAGTACTCTGCACTCCTGGACGGCTTTGGGTGTTGGGGTTGATTGAGTTTTATAGGCATTAGTCAGTATGGACAGTGTGGCTAAGTTCAAATACACAACTCGACGAGTTGACGAAGATGGGTTTGCATCCCCCGGCCGGGGGACGCGCGACCACTTTCTCCAAGACACCCGAAAAGCCTGCACTTCTGCGACAAGTACTCTAAATGCATAACAGACTATTGATATCAACCGCTAAAGCCATGCGCCGAGTGACAGCAGTGACCGGAGGGGATCATTGCTGTTTCGGTCGACACAGCCAGCTGCTCAGCTGCATTCCTATGCTCAGGAAGCATACACTACATGCAACTACATTACTAAAGTAATTTTACAGCTCAGGAAGCGCGGCGGTCGCAGCTCGGCCGTCAGGGTTACTGGGGGGGTCAGGGGGTCGGCAAGGTGCGAGGCCGCCCCAAGGACCCCACAGTCCTCGCCCCAGACTTCTCGCCCCTGTGTTCCCACGTAATAAACACCACATTTGGGAGCTATTACAAGGCTTTCTGGGCTGGCCAGGGTACAGGGGCCAGGTGGGTGCGGGGGGGGATTAGGGGGGGGGGATTAAGGGGGGTCGGTGAGGTTAGGGGCCGAAACACTGACGTAGGGCGAGCAGCAACTTGAGTCGCATACAGCCTTTGTTTTATGAACTAAGCTGCTATGGGTCATTAAGACAACCAAACTCGTAGAGGAAACGTAGGACACCAAGAGAACAGTGTCCTGGGGGAAATTCTAACTTGCGTCTGGACCACTCCCAGAGATTTAAGCCCAAGGATTGATGTCATGTCCCTATTGTATCAATAGCAAGTGAACGCGCTTAAAATTAGGGCAATGCTCAAGTTCCATGTTCCGTGACTGGCGCAAGAATCAGGGATGGGGGCGGAATGGTGGAGCCCCAAATGCGTGCGGAATGCCCCAAGGATTAACGCACGCACAGCTGGCGAAAATAATATCGCATCCGCCTTGAGAACCTTTTGCATGGTTTTCGCCGGTCCATTGACGCGTCCATCGGCGGTATTTCCTTCCCATTCTGCTTCACCGGCATGCTTGGAACGCTCGTAGTATCCCTTAATGGGCATTCAAGCAGCTGGAGGACGCGCACCGGTGTTCTGCGCCGGGAAATTGCCAAGCATGTGGGGACATGCCGCCACAACCAGCGGCGTTGTCGCCCCATTCAACTCTTTTAGCAGTCTTTGTCGCCCAAAGTGCCTTATGACCAGGTGTGGTGGCCAGATTTTGGCCAGACAGGCCCAGAAGTAGCCACAGAAGGGCCATTTTGGCGGTTTTGGGGCGGTGACCGCACCATTTCCGCATGGATTTTCGCACAGTTCCGCCGATGTGCGAAAGCAAGGGTCTAGGCGAAAAGCGTGCGAAAACACATGCGAAAAGACCCTGCGGAATGTGCGGACTTCCGCCCCCATCCCTGCGCAAGATGAGGGCCAGCCCGTTTCATCGGGGCCGCGCTTGGGTGCATTGCTCGTCAAGCTTATATGTATCATAATGATCATTTATGTCGTTTATACCCGATTCGACGACAGAGCGCACCACTGACCTACCGCGCTCAGCGTGCACGCGCTACTTTTGTAATGTTATCTCTTTCCTCTACGGCATTACCATGTAGGAAATCCTTGCAGAAAGAAGTGGAACAAAAGTTCGCCCAGCGCGTATGAATTCTGTGCTCGCGCTTCCAGCCTGGCCCAAAGCCGCGCTGCGGGAGCCCACGCGGCTAAATCTCAGCATTTACTGTTTTGATATCTTGTGCATAGGTGTACGCGCCAGAGATACCTAGTGAAAACGCCTTGCAGAGCTCTCGTCGCTGAGGATTGGGATGCGAGTCCGAGCGAAGACAGCCCGTATACGCTCCCGCTGGGCCTCAGGGTCCGCAAGTTAACGTTCTGGCGCGATACAGGGCGGCCGGCGCTCGCGCCTGGGACTTGAGGCAAACATCCATGCTTTGAGAATGCGCGATACTTCGCCACAGCTTTGGGGGATGCCGCGCGACGTATTATAAGTCTAAGTTGTCATAGGTATTCGCCCGGCGCACTGCGGGCTCAGCCTGCCCACTTCCAGGGGGGGTCGATCGGGACCAAATGTCGGTGGCAACCGACAGCTAACCGCCGAGTTGGACACCCCGAACCCCTGACAGGGCATGTGGAGCGGGCAGACTTCCTTTCCAGGGTGTGCGATGGCGGACTAAAAGCGTAAGGAGAGGCTGGTGGATGGAGGCGGACTCACGCCTTCAGAGAAACAGGCCGAATCCTCATTTACACTGGACGCGCGGCACGTGCCGTTGCATGAACTGTAACACAAATGAGCAGTTGAGGGAATTGGCTTCGTGTGCCCCACGTGTGCGTGCATGCATGCGGGTGGGAAGCGTGCAGTTGGGGGCAGCTGCTTGCGTTAGGTAACGCACATGCGTCCCGCATGCGCCATGGCATGCGTAGTACTTCACGCAACCGGCATATGTGCTTCAAGCATGCGTATGGCATGCGTTCGGGACGCATGCGTACATCCAGAAAGAGTCGCTGCGGCCGCTAGCCAACACCAGCATGCGTTAGGTAACGCATGCTCTGGTAGCGCACGCATGCGTATGGGCGGGCACCGCATGCGTACAGCACATGCTTTTCACGCGTTAAGCATGCGTTTGGGCCATGCGGCACGCATGCTAACGCATGCTCTAACGCATGGACCCGTCGTTATAGTGCACCATAACTTTACAACCAAATGCCCCAGCCCCTGGGCTAGACAATCATACATCTAGTCATGTGGGGGCGGGGCCAATGTGTGGGCCTTTCCCACGCACTAACTCTCATGGGTATTCCCTATGTCACCAAGCCTGTGAGGCTCACCGATACTGTCGGTGTGCTGTTATGCACGCCCTTGTGGAATCCAGAAGAAAAAGAAGCAAAAGAGAAAAGAAGGCTGTGTGTCTGCACGGCCACCGTGGCCGTGCCAGGACCCACCTCTTGCCGTCATACAAAATTTCGCCCGAAGGCCACCGCTCCCGGCGCTGCCTGCCCTCGTGTAGCTGGCAGCTAGTCCGGGGGCTGTTGCTGAGACACGCGGCTGGGCGGCTTATATGAAGGGTTTTGCGGGGGGCGCTTGGCCGCCAGCCGCTTGCGAAGCTCCTTCAGGTACCGCTGCACTGCCTGCTGCTTTTGTAAGTGATAGTGAGGTAGGCGCCTGCTGCGTGCAGGCTGCCGTGGGCCACGGCGTGTCACAGTGACCGCCGCCACCACCGCTCCCGTTGCTGCTGCCTTCATTGTTGTTGCCCCGGCCGCCAGCCCGCCACCACCGCTGCGGTGGTAATCGCTGGTGCCACCGCTGCTGCCGCCGGACGCGGCACCGGTAGGGCTGTTGTGACTGCCTGGCCCACAGGCTTGCTGCTGGCTCCCAAGCGCAGATACTGGGTGCGACAAGGGTTCATCCGGCTCAGAGCCGTCTAGCATGAGCAACAGCCGGGTGTGGCTGTCACGGTGGCGCTGGCGCGGCTGCTGATCGCGAGCTTCTGCCACCGTCGCCACCGGCATCTGGTGCTGCACGTCTGACAGCCCAGGCCCGCCCACACTAGGCGTCAGCGGGCCTGTGGTGCCGCTGCCAGGGCTGGTTGACGCCACGTACACGTGCATACCCAGCCGTGTGAGCAGGTCTGGCGGCTCATCTTCGCCGCCGCCACGCGTGATGGCGACGGGTGTGGTGTGGCGGCCGCCCTCGTCATCATCATACTCCAGGACGCCGCGGCTATAGCTGATATCCGCGCGGATAGGGCCCAGGAAGCTGTTGCCCAGTAGCACGTCATAGTTGGCTGCGTCCAGCACGAACATCTCCACCGTCCGTGTCAGCCCGGCCAGGCACACCACCACCTTGACTTTTCCCCTGGCGGGATCACCGGATCGCTAACTCAGTTAGCGATTTGACTCGTCCTTACGGCAGAAGGGACCCGGGTACGAATCCGGATAAAAGCCCAATTATGCAAAAGGCGAAAGATTGGTGCGAAACCGATTGGTGATCCCACGAATGATAGGTAATTGCCCTTAGTGGCAATTGCGGGCTTATGCCCGCTGCAACCTAGAAAGGTCGTGGTGCAGAAGTCCGATTTAGTGGCGAGGTCCAAGGTTCAAGACAAGGCTCAAGATCCAAGGCTCGAGGAGGAGCGCCATGGCTCTTCGGTTTGCACGAACTGGCAGTGCTCCACTACTATAACGCGGCGTTTCCCTAGCTCGATATGCTAGGTGTGCAGGCTCGGATGTAGTGGACTTTGAAGAGCGGCCTAGGACCTGGAGGTTGTAGTTTCGGAGGTTGTGACTCTTTCGTGGTGAGGCGTCAGCGTGAGGGGGGCGGGCCCTCTCGCCCTAGTCACCTTGCCCCGTTAATCCATGCCAGGCCCTATGGGCCGGCGTTGTAATTATTATTATTATTTTCCCCTGGCGGGTTCCTCCGTGCCGTTGGCATGGTAAAACTTAATGCGGGTGGGGCGGATGTTGTTCAAAAGGCCCAGCTCTGACAGGGCGTGCCGCGTAATGACGCAGTTGGAGGCGCCGGTGTCAACGCACGTGCGTAGCCCCACCTCGCCGCCGTTGACGTCATAGCACGCCGCCGAGACACGGCATATCTGGAACTGCGGCTGTTGCAGGCTGCGGCTGGGAGTGTCCTCCTCGGCGGTTCTGTCGTGCTGCACCCCCGCCGGCTGGGCCTCTGCCAGCAGGCCTCCCTTGGCGCCGGAGCTGCTGCCGTACGCGCCGCCACTGGCACTGCGCGCAAGGCCCAAGCACTTGCCGCCCACCTTGGCAAGGATGGCGCGGCTGTCGCATTGCACTGATTTGGCCAGAGAGATAGAGTGGGCCGCGATCTTGGCGAAGACATCGTCTGCCACCTGGGTCTCTTCGGTACGCGCTACTGCTGGGTCTGCTGCTGTGCGCGCCGCCACTCTGGGTACTGCTGGCTTGGGGTCGGGTGGCGCGGCTCTCATAGCCTGCACCACTGGCGGGGCCGCCACCGCCGCACGCGCCGGTGTGGCACGTGGCTCCTCCCGCACCGCCGGCAGCGGCGCCAGCCCTGCTGCCCTCGTGTTGTTTGAAGCTCGGGGTATGTCCGCGTCGGGCAGCGGCCTGGCCGCCGCCTCACGCACACCCCGTCCTACCGCTGCTGCCGCTGAGGCTGTGCCCAGCGGTGCCCGCGGTAGGCTCGCCACCGCCCCGCGGGGCGGTGGCTCAGCAGCCTTGACCGGCCGCTCAATCAGCGGTCTGGCCCAACCGTCACCGCCCGTCTGGTATGGGCGCGGTAACTTGGCCGCGGCTTCCTCCTGGAACCGTCCGCCAGCGGTGTAGTGCCGTGGCGGTCGCCGGTCCACCTCCATACGCGTATCCGGGCTGAGGGGCTCTCGGCTGCGGGGCAGCCGCTGGCCCAGGTCGAAGTCCCGGATGCGCTTGAGCTCACTGGCCAGGAGCTCGCCCTCCGACACGTCGCTGTCGGAGTCATACACGCTGCCACACTCCGAGCTGTTGTGGTCACGCCACATCATGTTCAGCTCGCGACGGTGCCGGTCTCGGCCTTGGTCACGCCGCCCGTCACTGCGGTCGCGCATGTTCAGGCTCAGGCGCGCCATCTGGGTGTGCAGCCGTGCCAGGTCGTGCGGGGTGGCGAGGTTGCGGCCGGAGCGCTCCGCGTCGCCACCAATACCAGCACTGCCGTTGGCACCACCGCCGTCGCCGCTGCCGCGGCGGCTGTGATTGTCGTTGCCGCCTCCCTCTGATCGGGATGGGCGGCGTTCTTCATCGCGATATAGGTCACGATAGCCGCGGCTCCACGAAGACCGCGGGCGCTCCACGGTGCGTGGCTCGTCCTCAAAGCGCACGCGGCGGTCGCCGGCGTCTTCGCTGCCGGTGGAGTCGCCATCGTTCAGGCCGTCATCCAGGAGCAGCGCCCGCCAGTCATGCTTGCTGAGCTCGATGGCGTCCCGGATAGTCTGCTGCAGTGAGCCAGTGGCGGGACGGAACAAGTCCAGAGCAACTGATGCTGACTTGCGCAGGCCGCGGACGTACGCTCGCACGATGGAGGGGTCGGTCAGCTGCTGGGCCCGCCTGGCGAGGGTGAGGAAACGGTTGGAGTACGCTGCTACGCCCTCGCCGGGCTGCTGCGCACAATCCAGCAGCTGCTCAGTCCAGTCCGAAGATGAAAAGCCAAACTGTTCAAGGAATGATGTCTTGAAGTTGTCCCATAGAAGTGGACCCAGCTGCAGAACCTTCCATGCACGGTACCAGGTCTTGGCAGCGGACTCCAGCTTCTCTGACACCTTGTCCACGTAGTCACACGGGCGATAGCCCAGGCGTGCCATCTCCTCCTCAATATCCTCCAGCCACTCGTGTGGGTCTGCTGAGCCGTTGTAACAGGTGATCCCCTGCCAGCGGAAGAAAACCGCTAGCATGTCCGTGGCCATGCTGGGTGCCGCGGGTGCACTGGGCCGAGGGGGTGTGGTGCTGAGGGCTGGCCCCTGGCGGGGCCGGTTGGCAGCCGACTTGGTCGGAGTGCCACCGGGGTCTGGGGGACCCAATACCAGATCTGGAGAGGCGAAGGGGGTACCAGACGGCTGTAGAGTCAGGGTTGCCGTGGTAGCTGTCACACACAACACCAACTGCTGCCGCACCTGCGCCCGGGCCACTCGAGACAACACCTGCCCCACGTGCGGCCCTCTTTTCATCGAGGTCGACTCGTCTCCTGCGCCAAGTTACGTGGGCAAACAGCAATGAGCGTGAGCGTGACCTTAAGCATGACCTCGAGTGGGAGGAGCTGATCTCAGATTACACCAACCGACTTGCAGCGGGACCTGATGCACCCGCCCGCCCCACACGGCCTCCGAAGGATCGCAACCTGACAATGCGGCAACGTCAGGGCCGACACGATGACGACCCGGACGATCAAGCAACGCGTGCACGGGTGACCCGCGCAGCAACCACCATCTCTACCGTCCCCAGCGATCCCTACCACGACGTTTCCCCCCCCAGGCAGCTACGCCATCACCACCCCCACAGCAGGCCGGGCCCTCCCCCGAGAGGCCCATGTCTATGAACCCAGCGGACGCTGGCTCGGCATGCTCACCTACACACGCCTTCAAACGCTCTGGGAAAGATTCAACCGGACCAACAACAACCGGACCAAGGCCTTCGAGGAGGCGGTGGCTGCCCTGCTGCACCGATACCGGCGCGACCCGGGGCAAACGGACCATAAGACGGCACCACAGCACCAGACGTCCCTCCCCTCGGCAACTGTCCGAGCCGTTGTGCGCAGCCTGCGAAACACCGGCAGGGGGAGGGTCAAGGAAATGTTTGCCTCACCCCTGAACCACACGACCGATGCCGATGAATACTGGAGCCGGGAAGCCGCTGATGTGGTGTTCGGCGCCCAACACGATGCCTACAGCACTGCAGGACGGGGCTCCACTATGCACACCCTCCTGCAAACCCTGATGCCTCACGACAGGCCCTCGTATGGGCCCTCGCCAGTGCCGAGACAGTCAACAACTCCCTGGAACCCACACTGACCATTCTAGTCCTCCCAAAGTGCGCAACTTACCCACACACACTGGCTAACCCACCCGCTCTGCCGCCGACTCGCCACCTGGACGAACGGAGAACTGGACTCCCCAGGCACAGCTGGGATGGAGCCTGGACTCGGCACTGACGTGCCCCTGCAGAAGCAACGCGGAGCCATACTAGTTGCCGTTGGCAACACAGCTGGGCTAAACGCCTTCATGCAGAGCTGGAAAGGCCTCCGCTCCGCACTGGTAGCCGGCCCCCACGCGCCCGCAACCGTCGCTGACACCCACCTCGGGTCAGGTACGTTAAACACGTCGTGTCCCCACATCCCACGTCACATCTCCAAACATGCCAAGTACCTCGCAACTCACCAGAACATTGCCACTGTGGTCACGCCTGACGAAGCTCCAGTGACACCGAGGTTGAATCGGACACAATTCCAACGTACACTGCCGCTGGCCCACAACCCCGAGGAAATTGTATGGACCGATGGCTCGGTATCCAAGATAACGACTGAAAACGGTAGAGAACTACAAGTGGCTGGGGCTTGTGCTTGGCATAAAGACCGTGTTGTCTACGTAAACCCAAATGGATTTGGCTGCACTAACACTATTACACGCGCCGAGCTCGCTGCAATTCGTGCAGCCCTGGAAGAATTCGGAGGTGAAACTAGTATGTTCGCGAAGAAAACGCTAACCATTGCCAGTGACTCAGCTGCAAGCTTGTATCTAATTAAACGGGCTATTAACGAACCACGTCGCTTACACCTGAGCAAACATAAGGCACTGTTGAGTTCGATCGCCGATTTGCTCCATGCACGAGCGAAGAGGGACGCACACACCGTTTTCCTCAAAGTCGTTTCTCACACGGGTCTGCACGGTAATGAAGAAGCCGATAAAGGTGCAGCAGACGTAGCTACAAACACTAAACCGGCTGACGTCTCGGAGCTCGCTGACAATAACCCCCACGCCGCACACTGGTGGCCAGCAACGACCCGGACGCGGGAAGACGGCTCTACCACCGTGCACTACATCTCGGACCTCAATCGGGGCCTCCTGAAAACACTAGACCCTTCCTCCCATGGCGGTCATTCCAAACACACACTCTACACGACCAAGTGGGCGGAGTCCGCCCCACACCTGGACACTAGGGCCAGCACCGCCTACATGACGCACCCCGGCGCTGGGCACAGCCTCCGACGCTTCATCCAGAATGCCAGGCAGGGAGGCCTCATCTGCCCCGCCCGGCTTGCGCTGTTCAAACTACGTGCGAGTGACACATGTGCACTCTGCGCCCCGATTCACCAGCGCGCTGGATCCCCCCCCGAACGGGGCAACGCAGGCCACCTTGCCGGCCACTGTGCGCACCCCCAACTTGTTGGGGCCCGCATCGCCAAACACAATGCCGCCGTCCGTATGATCGCGGAATGCCTGCACCATGGCGCCAACGGTGGCGGGTACATGTTGATGGACGCAAGCAGTGCAGATGCACGCCCCGAATACTGTGCGGGCACCTGCCCCCCCAAATGGATGCTGTGCAACAATATCCCCGAGGCCGACCGAAAAAGGATGAGGCCTGACATCCTGTTCATCCCATCCCTACCACGCTCTGACGTGGGGGCTAGTGGGCCCCGCGGCCTTACAACCGCCGGCCGACGGCAACACAAAGTTTACCTGATAGAAGTTGGTTACACATCGGACCTCCACCACAGCGAAAAGTGTGACCAGAAACAAGCCCAGCACACTCGCCTAGCCGACGCCCTGCGGGATGCAGGCTGGGAAGTAGTATATAAAAAGGAGCAGATTGTGACGCTGGGCCACGGCGGCACTGTGTCAAACACCTTGGAACCCCTCCTTCGGTCGCTGGGTGCCACCACCACATCAGCAAAATCCTGCTGCTCGCGCATACACATGCACAGTGTCATCAGCCTGCGCACCACATCCCTTCTCTACTACCGCCTTGAGCGCGAAATGGGGATTGTGAACTCACGCCACGTCGGTCCCACTGGCGGCGCCACGGCTGCTGGCCCCAGCCCTCGCGATCCAGGCTAACTTTCCACCTTTTGACACGGTGGGGTGAGCAAAACTCACTCCTCCTTAAGAAACGCGGCCTCCTTCGTGAACAGCGTACATATTATTATTATTATTATTCCTATATCATAAGAAGAATAATAATAGAAACCGGACTTAGCCGCGCGGGCGATCCTCCGGGGCCGGGGCCGGGGCCGGGGCGCCGGGCGTGAGGGACCCAGCTTTGTTGCGAGGAGCATTGCGCGTGCTCGCGACGTACCTGGGGCCGCATACGGGAGTGCGCTCCGCGGCGTTTGTGTCGGAAGCGCGGCCATTTGCTGTCCGGGCAGCCGTGAGGGACCCAGTTGTGTAAATACAGCGCACAGAATTTGGCCCCCCACTTAAGATCGCCGCGTCGCCGAGTTGAGGTCCGGGTCTGCGCGAGCACCGGTGTGTGGCCGCGTGGCCCCATAAAAGGGACCCAGCAATATGAATAGCAATTAATAGGCAGCGTGCGCATTAGGAACCGGCAAGGTGGCGCTGCGAGGTTGGTCAGTAACGTCCAACTCGCGCACGGCCCTAGGGGCCGGTCGTGTCCCCAGCCCATTACCATTCATATAGCATCTAATACCACACAAAAGATCATTAGAGTAACCCCGGGGCACCTCAAACATCTACATGTCGCGTTCGCCAGGACACGCCATATCAGGCCAGATAGTAGCCTGATTACACTCATGCAGATGTCTGTGTTGATGGCAATCGATGACGCCCTAAAACAACGCGTATGCAGGATGTTGGTCGGTCAATTTCGTGACTTGAGCCTCGACGAGCACGTTTTAGCCTGCCGTCAAGCGCTATTGCTCGAGTAGATTGCATGTAGCATGTAATTAAGTGGCAGAGTTTGTATCCTTGGGGCGACGTCTCCTGGCCTCGGCTTGCGGGTTTGGCTGGGGAAGCGCACCCCCCCGGACGGCACGCGGTGAAACCCCCCTGATATACTGTCCTTCACACACCAGTCAGGGACGGCGTGGTGGCATCCTTAAAGGACTATCTATCAGGGGGTTTTGGGTGCCGTCACGTGGGCGCCTCCCTGGGGACACGATTTGTCCTGGAGTGGGACCCGCATGGAGAGGGTGCAACGTCCACGTAGGCCGACAATGCAATCTAGCATGCGGGGGGCTAGGAAGGGACCTGTGTGAGTTTAGGCCAGGTAGGCCGCAGAAGTATAGACTTGTAGTCTGTAGTAGGAAAAGAAGTCGTAGTCAATAAATACTCAAGCTTGTAAATGCAGAATAGCTTGAACTTGACGACGAAGAAGAGAAGTCGATGAGTCGTAAGTCCCGGTAGCGAAACCAACTCTGCGCGGGCCGGCCACGTCCTGCTGGGCGGACACCTTTTGCAGCGCGATGAGTTTGGGGCCCGACTACACCGGAGCTTCTCCCAGCGGCAGTCATATGACGACGCCTGCGGCTGTTACGTTCGTCGCAAGGGGGATGCGCTTGAACACAGATGTTGCTGGTGATGTCCGACGTTGCAATTGATGTCAGGTATTGCACCAAAGTAAACCAGGCCTTGATAAATCCACTGGGTCGTCGTTGGCGGTCAGGATATAGTTGTAGGCTTGGGCGCCGAGCCAGGAGGGCTGGGGTCGCGCAATGCCTGAGAGAGAATGTGCCGGGGCGGACTGCGGGCAATGACACGAGCGTGTCAAGCCGAGCACAAGTCCAAGCAACGGTACTCTTTGGGCGCTGTCTCACTCAGCTGCCTTCTCCCGTAATATAAACACAAGCTGGCTGCTGTAGGCCAAGCGTCAGGCTGGCGAAGCACCAAGATGGAACCGGAATCTCAATAGGCAGTCCGTTGTTTCCAAACAGAGCTCAGATGTGAGCTGAAGGTCTTGTTGGAGGTCTTGAATAGCTCAGGGTCTTGACCCAGTGGAGTCGGTGACGATTCGATGCTCGCAAGCCGGTCTTCATGTTGGGGTCGTCAGGAGAATCTCAGAGTAGTCTTAAATAGAAGATACATCACTGGATCGCTAACTCAGTTAGCGATTTGACTCGTCCTTACGGCAGAAGGGACCCGGGTACGAATCCGGATAAAAGCCCAATTATGCAAAAGGTGAAAAATTGGTGCGAAACCGATTGGTGATCCCACGAACGATAGGTAATTGCCCTTAGTGGCAATTGCGGGCTTATGCCCGCAGCAACCTAGAAAGGTCGTGGTGCAGAAGTCCAATTTAGTGGCGAGGTCCAAGGTTCAAGACAAGGCTCAAGATCCTCGGTCTGCACGAACTGGCAGTGCTCCACTACTATAACGCGGCGTTTCCCTAGCTCGATATGCTAGGTGTGCAGGCTTCGATGTAGTGGACTTTGAAGAGCGGCCTAGGACTTGGAGGTTGTAGTTTCGGAGGTTGTGACTCTTTCGTGGTGAGGCGTCAGCGTGAGGGGGGCGGGCCCTCTCGCCCTAGTCACCTTGCCCCGTTAATCCATGCCAGGCCCTATGGGCCGGCGTTGTAATTATTATTATTCTTAAATAGAAGATACACCAGAAGGATAGCTGAATCCAGAAAGAAGGTCAAAGCCTTGGCAGAGCTGTCGGCAGGTGGCGATGACCTTGGCCGAGGGGCTCGCGAGGCTCGTTGACGTCGCTCAGGCGCTTGAAGCCGCCGAATTGTGCAGTTGAGATGCGTATGATACCACAGGACCACGTCGCAGGGGCAGACGGGTCACGAAGAGTCGCGCACAGGGTCGATGCGACCAGGCGTGCGGATGCGGAAGCCGGGGCACAGGGGCCCGCTGAAACGGAGGCTCGGGCTGAAGGCCGATGCCTCAATAACTGTCGCGCCTTGGCGCTGGAAACTTGTGGACAGGCTCGCTGTCAGGGGAGAAGAGCCCATGAGGGCTGGGAGACTGTTCTTCCGGTATGAGCAAGGTTCGTGCTTGTCAATTACTCGAGGCGTATTACACAGGAGTGCCGGGTTCCTTTCTTGGCGCTCCGGAGCGGTCTTATATTGCCCCGGGCACCTTCCACCATCGCGATTGGCGCAGGGGAGCTAGGCCTGGAAGGTGCAGGGGCCAGCTTCCACTCAGACTTTGCCCTCATGCAGCGTCCCCATGCAGCGCCTGAACTACCCCCTGCTTGCGTCGCTATTTGAAAATGCGCACCGTAGCTCAAACAACGCCCCAGGGCCACCAAGGGCACGGGGCAAGCTAGGGAAGAGTGTGAGCATCAATGCCCAGTCTCCATCCCTCAACCCGCCCTGTTCTCTAGTCGTCCCTCAAAGTCTAGGCCTGCAAACGCTATCGCCGCCTAGAAAAGTCACACAAAAGCAAGCGCGCTAGGCTCCCGGACTACGGGCATGGGCGGCGGCCCAAAGACCGTCGCCGCGGCCAGGGTAGCCGGAGGGCCGAACCGCATAGAATGGCTCCGCGTCAACGAGCGCCCATTGGGGAAACGCTCCTACCGCTTCAACCTAACCAACTATCGTATTCACACGTCGCCGTAGGACTCGAGCAATCAAGTCCCCTATGCAGCGAGCTTCCGCAAATCCATGCCCGGACTGTCGTCGACAGACTGCAGCCCATTCCTCGTTATGCCACATTCTTATGTACAGATGTATGTGCAAATCACACTCGCGTAGCCCTGTGCCCTTCTGGCCGCGTACTGTCAGGGTCCAGGGCCTAGTTCTACCGATGCCTACGTCTCCTCCTCGCCGCGTCTACAAACACTGCTCAGACCGGCCAATACCATCTCAGTGGTCTCCGTAACACCATATTGTATCGTGCCCACATCTCGCCGAGCACTTGGTGGCAGTCCATGTTCCTGCCCCTTCCGTCACACCATCGTGTCACGGCCTTTCCTTATGTCTCTCCCTCCCTTTCCGCCGTCTAGCCAGTTGCCCGAGGCTTACGTGTTATTGCCTCATGTAGTCGTTCTGAATGCACTCTCAGGTTCAACCGCCGGCACACACCCTAGTCGTGACCGCGGTGCCTCAATGCGTGCGTAGCCCCGCGTGCGGACTAAAGTGCCCACAGCGCGCTCGGGCGGACACGCAATGCAATAAGCGTCCGGACAGCGCTATGCGTCGGCACACGCGAAGCAGCTACGTGTCGACCACTTCACGACCACATTTGGGTATCGACCAGGCAACGACCACATTCAGGTTAGCTGGGCGCAGGGGCTAAGTTGGTCGGAGCGCCCCCGCTTTGGCAATCCCGCATCTCCGACTCGGCAATCCGGGCTTGCCGAACCGCCCCCACTTCGGCAATCCTGAATGTGCCGACACCTCACCCGGCTCTAGAGCCAACCCAGCACAGATAGGGGCTCGCGATCTTGCAAAGTGTTCTAGCGATGTAAACAGAGCAGCCCAAGGCCAGGTGGCATCGACATGGGGTTGGTTCGACGGCATGCGTGCGTGTGTGTACGTGTGGCACTCGCACACAACTCTTCTTTTTCTACGCTCTGTCAGCATAACGACTTCTTGAACACTATAGCTATTCGATCCATCACATGGCACTACTACGCGCGCGAGTTTCGTTATAGTTGGCTCAAACTCGTTCAGTGCACCATTGGCAACACATGATCATGCAGGCACTCGCGGAGGTGCCGCAAAGCTGAGGCCAGCAGCGCAGGCTGGGTGCATATGTAAATATGAGCATGCACAAATCCATTTTGCATATTGCGTATAGGCTGAAAGGCATTGACCCTCAACCGCGGGATCGGCAAGCGTGTGTTTCGTGTGTGTGCCCCGCCCGTCCACAGCGCCACGCAGCCCACGCATGAGCATGAGCATGAGCATTTACATGGGTTCGAGTCCATGTGGCCCCACTAACTCCTTTGAGTCCGGGGGCGCGTTAGGTAAACAGGCAAATGGCCTAGATCAATAGCGTCCGTGCCCGTAGCGTCGTAACTGCGTACAAGTGGGCAGCCAACTTTTGCGTGTCCGTGTCAAGCATAATCTTTTTCATATATATCGCTACCTGTAATACCAGAAGCCAACCGAATGTTAGCATAAATTGGGCACTCCAGCATAACGTGCTCTTTATCTTCTACACCGCCTCGACACAGCCTGCACAACCTTTCGTTGCGCGGACGGTACCGGCCCCCCACCACGGGGCGATTAACCTCGATATCCCAACATCCTAGCCTGAACCGTATCAGCGCCATTAGGTGCTTGTGCGTAACATACTCCTTCATGTGCGGTAAGATGCCTTGCTTAACTGCAGCATCCAACTGCGGGACGCCCATCCACTGCGTATAGCGGCACATCTTAACGCAGCCCTCCATTTCCCGCTGTGTACCTTCCATTCCAACAATCCTCCTGTCCTTCCCTCCCTCCCAAACATGTCGTGCTGGGCACCGGTGGCGCTGTTATTGACATGCTTGAATAATAATAATAATAATAATTACAACGCCGGCCCATAGGGCCTGGCATGGATTAACGGGGCAAGGTGACTAGGGCGAGAGGGCCCGCCCCCCTCACGCTGACGCCTCACCACGAAAGAGTCACAACCTCCGAAACTACAACCTCCTAGTCCTAGGCCGCTCTTCAAAGTCCACTACATCCAAGCCTGCACACCTAGCATATCGAGCTAGGGAAACGCCGCATTATAGTAGTGGAGCACTGCCAGTTCGTGCAAACCGAGGAGCCATGGCGCTCCTCTTCGAGCCTTGGATCTTGAGCCTTGTCTTGAACCTTGGACCTCGCCACTAAATCGGACTTCTGCACCACGACCTTTCTAGGTTGAAGCGGGCATAAGTCCGCAATTGCCACTAAGGGCAATTACCTATCGTTCATGGGATCACCAATCGGTTTCGCACCAATCTTTCGCCTTTTGCATAATTGGGCTTTTTATCCGGATTCGTACCCGGGTCCCTTCTGCCGTACGGACGATCGAGTCAAATCGCTAACTGAGTTAGCGATCCGGTGATATTGACATGCTTGAAAAAACGCAACACACACAAGCGAAGATGACGTTGTAGAGCCGAGGCCAGTAAGCTAGCACAGGCAAAAAGAAAAGCGTGAGCATGAGCAGCGACCGCAACTGCTACGTTATCTTTGACGAGATAACCGCGCGCCAAGCTGCGCCACTCCGGCGTCCTAATGCTTGTGACTCGTAGCTGGTGTGTACGGCTGTCAGTGGCTGGGCTGGCGTAGACTGGCCGCAGACTACCAAGCGAAGGCTGCGATGTGTTGTGATAACGCGAACCCCAAGAGACCCACCTGGAACACAAATGGACGATTAGGGGATTAGGGCACTATAGGGCACTAACGCTGTCCTATTCCTGCCTGGACTGATACTTTAGCTACATGGATACCAGTCGCTGACACTTTCAGGGTTCACAAGAGCCACTCAGGAATTACATCTCCTTCCTATGCTGCGCTTGCCCGCCGCGCTTGCCTACTGCGCGTGCTTAATTGTCAGCGATACGCCTCAGTCCTCACTTGCTTAACCTGTTGCCGAACAGCCGAACCTGGCACATGGCACTATATATCGCTGGCACCGAAGTCAAGTGCTCTAGCGCAAACATGTTATGTATCTGCACCTCGACAAAGTTGCTACACTCGGGGACCAAGGACCAGCACACGTGCCCTCCGGTGCCTGTCGGTGCCACCACTGTCGCGGCCCCCCTACCGCAGCTATCCGCGCGGCGGGACCTGTCCACCGCACTCCTGTAGGTATAGCTCCACGGCCACCGCCAGCCTGGCCCGGAGGTTCGTGACGGTGTTCGGCAACGGTTTGCGTCTGCGCATGAACGCCTTCATGACTGCGATGGTCATAGTCTGGTCTCGCTCAAGGCCCTCCCCAGCGGCCGTAGTGCGCTGCCAGGCCTGCAGCACCAGGGCATCAGCCTGCTCCTCATCTACCTGGAAGCGCGGCGCCTTCTTGCTCTGGCGCGATGTTGCAGCAGAGTCCCCACGGGCCATTTTAGGTGCGCGTGTAGCCGGTGGGGGTGCAAGCCCGGTGGTCTGCACCAAAGAGGGGAGAGGGTTGGAGGGTGCTGCTTGCCGCATTCAGTATGCTCGTACTCACCAGCGCCTTCCAGTACAGCTCTGAGCCTGGCAGATCGGCCTTTAGCTCTTGGGTAGGCTCAAGCGTCAGGTCTGCAGTCGAGCCAGCCTGTTGCAGCTTGCCTTTAGATGCCATCTTTGCCTCAAGCTCCATGTTGTGGACATGACACATTCGGCAGATGAAGAACAGGAATCGGGCCTCATTCATGTGTCGCACGATGTGCTTGTACTTTGCCAACCAACTGAAGAGCTGCTCGCACACCTGCAGGCGTGTGGGTGGATGTGCAGGTCAGGTATGCAACCGTGTGGGGACCCGCAGCAGCACTTGCCTGTGTGTTGACACCCTCGCACTCAGGCACTGAGTCAGGGTCCATGTGCTGTTGACACCATGCATCGGTATGGTTCCGGAAATGTGTTCTGTCGATAAATATGCGTGCCATTGCAAAGCAGTGTTGCCAAAAGCTGCTGTCGTCGTTAAGGCGGGTGCGGTGGAGTGCAAACCTGTACACGGGTGTGTGAGTGGCGTGCACGTAACGTGCTGGGTTTCTTGGCCGCCTTACACACCTTGCCAGATGACAGCCGTCATCATAGAAGAAGAAGGGGGGTGCGTACACTAGCAGGGCCCACAATGAGACCAGTTGTGCATACACCTGGCTGAGGCTCTCCGCTCCATACAACTCCTTCACGCTGATAATGATACCACACGCCCAGCACACTGCCATGACGCCTGCACAGGGCACACCTCATGCCATGGAAGTACCGCAATGCTGTGTTGTTACTTGTTAACACACCTGCTGATGTGGTGTTCACTGTCACCTTGTCCTTGCCCTTCTCTGTGTTGCATGACACACAGTCTGCATCTGTGGGATCATGTATGTAGCAGGCTCACACCGCCACCTCGAGCATAAGTGCTCAACGCAGGCACATGCTCTGGGTTGGCGTTCATGTCCGCCAACAGTGCTGCCACATGTGCCAGACCACGCACCGATTCGGGAAGCGCTGTACCCTGCAACATGGACAGCTTTTTCGACATGAGCCATTACAAACATTCCGTGCTTCCTCACCTTGCGCCCGTGGTACTCCAAAATTACTGCGGCGTCTAAGTCTCCCGCCTCCACCCATGCCTCCACAGAAGTGTTGGCATCACGCGACCGGACAACTTGGTACCGGGGCTTTCCATCCTTTGTGCTGAACCCCTTGATTGCTTTGATAGGCAGCGTGTCCACAATCCCTGCAATGGAGGAATGCACGCGCCCTTGTAGTACCGCAACCAAGATGCGAGCCACGGAGCCAGAATCCCTTCATTTCCTCACGGCACGCACCTGCAGCACCCGTCTCCTTGCATTCTTTGCAGTAGCGGGAGCTTGGAGCGGGGGTGCGCGTGCAGCCCCGCATGATGACACCATTTGTTACGGCAGCGACTGGGATAGGTGCACGTACACCGTTGTTTGCACACAGAGACCGCCTTGCTTTCATATGCCCATCGGTGCCAGCCACGTGTCGGCAGCCTGCATTTTTGGCGTTGCTGGGTTTGCAAGTTACATAGCATGGTCACAGGGCACTCTCCGCACCTGGGGTGGAACATAAATGGTAACGCCCCCAACGCAGGCTGAATGTATCCACGTACTCGTCCTGAAATCGCAACAGGTCAGCGTCTAGCTGCTCAGCGGCGCCCTGTACTGTAGCCCCGAGCTGTCCGTGTGAGTCCAGGTGGAGGCACAGAATGTACCTGCGCAATGCACCATTAGCTATTGCTCCGCAGCACAGATGGGATGCTCCACGCACCGGAAGTATGCCTCTGTCAGCCGCTTGCGACACAACAGAGGCAACTTGAACTGTGGATCGCTGCGTGTACGGTTATACACAGTCTCAAATCCCTTGAAGGACGCGTGGTTGCTGAACATGTGCATCTCGCACTCTTCCAGGAACGCAACCTCAAATGCTGTTTCGTTACTAGCCATGAAGTAAGCACTTATTCCGGGCGAGAAGTATGTTCGCAGTGTCTGGCCCCGGGCAGGACAGCTGTGTTGAGGAGAGGTAGGTGTCAACATGTATGCCATGGCGCCGCGTGGGGCTTCAAACCTATGCCTGCGAGCACCGAAACGCGCTCACCTGTAGCTGGGATAGTGATGCGTGCTACACCGGGCACACGCCTTTAGTAATAATAATAATAATAATATGTACGCGGTTCACGAAGGAGGCCGCGTTTCTTAAGGAGGATTGAGTTTTGCTCACCCCACCGTGTCAAAAGGTGGAAAGTTAGCCTGGATCGCGAGGGCTGGGGCCAGCAGCCGTGGCGCCGCCAGTGGGGCCGACTTGGCGTGAGTTCACAATCCCCATTTCGCGCTCAAGGCGGTAGTAGAGAAGGGATGTGGTGCGCAGGCTGATGACACTGTGCATGTGTATGCGCGAGCAGCAGGATTTTGCTGATGTGGTGGTGGCACCCAGCGACCGAAGGAGGGGTTCCAAGGTGTTTGACACAGTGCCGCCGTGGCCCAGCGTAACAATCTGCTCCTTTTTATATACTACGTCCCAGCCTGCATCCCGCAGGGCGTCGGCTAGGCGAGTGTGCTGGGCTTGTTTCTGGTCACACTTTTCGCTGTGGTGGAGGTCCGATGTGTAACCAACTTCTATCAGGTAGACTTTGTGTTGCCGTCGACCGGCGGTTGTAAGGCCGCGGGGCCCACTAGCCCCCACGTTGGAGCGTGGTAGGGATGGGATGAACAGGATGTCAGGCCTCATCCTTTTTCGGTCGGCCTCGGGGATACTGTTGCGCAGCATCCATTTGGGGGGGCAGGTGCCCGCACAGTATTCGGGGCGTGCATCTGCACTGCTTGCGTCCATCAGCATGTACCCGCCACCGTTGGCGCCATGGTGCAGGCATTCCGCGATCATACGGACGGCGGCATTGTGTTTGGCGATGCGGGCCCCAACAAGTTGGGGGTGCGCACAGTGGCCGGCAAGGTGGCCTGCGTTGCCCCGTTCGGGGGGGGATCCAGCGCGCTGGTGAATCGGGGCGCAGAGTGCACATGTGTCACTTGCACGTAGTTTGAACAGCGCAAGCCGGGCGGGGCAGATGAGGCCTCCCTGTCTGGCGTTCTGGATGAAGCGTCGGAGGCTGTGCCCAGCGCCGGGGTGCGTCATGTAGGCGGTGCTGGCCCTGGTGTCCAGGTGTGGGGCGGACTCCGCCCACTTGGTCGTGTAGAGTGTGTGTTTGGAATGACCGCCATGGGAGGAAGGGTCTAGTGTTTTCAGGAGGCCCCGATTGAGGTCCGAGATGTAGTGCACGGTGGTAGAGCCGTCTTCCCGCGTCCGGGTCGTTGCTGGCCACCAGTGTGTGGCGTGGGGGTTATTGTCAGCGAGCTCCGAGACGTCAGCCGGTTTAGTGCTTGTAGCTACGTCTGCTGCACCTTTATCGGCTTCTTCATTACCGTGCAGACCCGTGTGAGAAACGACTTTGAGGAAAACGGTGTGTGCGTCCCTCTTCGCTCGTGCATGGAGCAAATCGGCGATCGAACTCAGAAGTGCCTTATGTTTGCTCAGATGTAAGCGGCGTGGTTCGTTAATAGCCCGTTTAATTAGATACAAGCTTGCAGCTGAGTCACTGGCAATGGTTAGCGTTTTCTTCGCGAACATACTAGTTTCACCTCCGAATTCTTCCAGGGCTGCACGAATTGCAGCGAGCTCGGCGCGTGTAATAGTGTTAGTGCAGCCAAATCCATTTGGGTTTACGTAGACCACACGGTCTTTATGCCAAGCACAAGCCCCAGCCACTTGTAGTTCTCTACCGTTTTCAGTTGTCTGTGAGGCTGCGTCCGGGCAGGCTCCCAGGTCGAGTCCATTGTTTGCCGCTCCCTGCCCTGCCTGCCGCTCCCTGCCCTGCTTGGCGAGAATGTCGCAGTTGCCTAGTAATATCAGCACCAGCATCAGCCAGCCCCTGATTCCTTTGGTCCAGCGTCCCGCCTTCGCTGGCATGTGTCGCGATCCCTGCTTCTTGCCCTCCACGATAGCACCGTTTGTGATAGTCTGAGTGTCAGCCGCCGAGCAAGGTGCCGTTATGGTGGGTACACAATTGCCGTCACGGTGCAGCCGCCACGAGGGACTGACGGATCGGCAAAAGGCTTTGCACACAGTGGTCCCCTTGCTCGTTTGGGCTTTAAATAGAACGTCCATATTCTGCTGCGGCATGCACAGCTCCTATGTTCGCCTATTTCACTTGTTCAGAAATTCAAACCGAGCTCGTTGGTGTATGTTGGGCGTAGTGTAGCAGTATGTATCTATATTAGTTAGTGTTAGTGCTGGTGTGTGCATGTGTGCATGTGTGCGTATGTATGTGTGAGTAGTGTGAGTAGTGTGCCTGTGTGCGTATACACGCCTTTAGTATCACAAGCACGTCGAGAGGGCCCTCGTCACGCGTGAAGCAGGTCGCGCGATAACGCCGCTCTTCACGCAGGTTGCCGGAGCCGCACTGTGAGCGAGGGGTGGTGGGGGTACCGTAAGTATCGTGTCAACCCTCAGTCATGATTTGGTGTTTCTTCTCACCGCCGCGCATGCCGGAATATTGTAAGTAAGCACCGCCTCGGGCTGGTTGGCATCGCGGCAGCACATGCGCAATATGCGACGGAGCAGTGTGCCAAGTGGTTGGTCGGTAGCGATGCCCTCGGCCTTCAAGCAATCGTCGAAGCAGCCCTGCGCGCAACTGGCGTCAATCGGTGCATCATAAATGACGAGCTCAATTTCCATACCAGTGCAGTCGCGGCCTGCTGAAAGCTGCCTCCAAAAATGTCCCTGTCGCATTTCTCCAGTATGGCGGCAACAATTTTGTGCCGGTCCGCAAACGGTCGTGGAAACCTAATCACTGTTACGATGAACAAGAGCAGCGCCAATACTCCTGGAATCCCTGTGAATGCTGCCGCCAGTTGAGGAACCATTTCTATGTGTGACCTTTCAGTCCCGACTGTGTTTCGTCTCACGTTAGAACTCCATAAGCGTGCAAGTACATGCGTTCTTCTGAGCCCGGGATACTGGCGCGTCTGGGAACATGCCGTCAGGGGGACTGACTGTCCGGATTCAAAGTTGAAATCCAAATTGGCCCACCGTTGAAGTAAGCCCGGCCCCACACCCCTCGGTGTGTAAATCACGTTCACTTTGGCACTTCCATTATTACAACTGACAAAATGCCACGCATACGCAAACGCCCCAACACCGAGACTGTCGAAAACGTGCAGGAGCCTGGGCATGAGCCCTTCAGCACCAGCGCCCGGTCGGCCAGGATTGTGCACGCGAGCGCCGTGCTGGTGGGCCTCGGCCGGTATATGGCGCAGTTTGCGCTATTCGTGGCCCTTCTCGCTGCCCTATCCACTTGCTCCGCCGCGCTCAATGGCGACCAGCGGAATCCTTTCACCGTGTTCCGTGGCCCTCACCGCGGTCGTATACGTCTTTCAGTTGTTCTTCGTCCCTGACAACGGACCGGTTGGCTTTTCGGCCCAGTCTTGCGTTATGGTCAACGCTGTCCTGGAACTCAGTTGCGGAGCCCTTCAGGAACTCAACACGCGGACAGGCACGTATACCACCGCTTTAGGCCACCACGTGTGAAGGAACAGTGACTTAACACGATACGTGCAGGTGCCGTTTACTGGACCCGGAGCTTTGCCATTTCCATGACCGCCGGCCTCGTGCCAGTGTTGTTCGTGTCCGCTATCCACAACATCTTGTGGACATCCCAGACAATCAAGCGCTGCTTACACCGTCTGCAGGCGAACGTTCTTTGCCTCAGCTTGCGCGCGGGAGGGTGAGTATCGGTCGGCTTCCGCTTGGGACGCTAGACATTTTCATGCATTTGATACATGTCTTGTATATCGCAGGTCACTTGTTACAGACTTGACGCTATTGGTATTCTCGGCAGCTGAAGTGGTCAAGTTCATCCGCTCGCTCGTTATCTCGATGCCCTTGCTCGTCGTCTTCGACGTCATACAGCTTTTGGTCGCAACTCATAACTTTGGCGTGCTTCTTGGTAGCAGCCTTGCCACATTTACCGGCGCGTGTGGACATGTATGTCTTGCTCTTCCTGGCGACTAACGGCTCCAGACTGCGCGCCAAAATCAGCGCTACCCCCACTCCTCGTATACACATTCTGGTACAGCCATTCTGCTTTCTTCTCCAGGCGCTTTCTTCGGTCATCTATGGCAACGTTCTGCATGTCCGGCGCTGCTGGCGCGACTTCACCACGCTAAGCAACCTCGAACGATTGAGCGTGACTACTATACTTTTTGGTACATGCCAAATGTAAGGCCCCGGGTGCCCATGTTACCCATGCATTGTATATGCTTTCTCCCTGCGTGCTCACCCCGCAGTGCCCCGCACCTCTCGCCTCCACAGGTTCTTCGGCTTTGGTGGCCCCTTAGCAATCCTCTCAGCGGTGTCCCTGCTAAGCACGTGCACACTCCATCTCCTGCTGTGGTCATAGTTACATAGCATGGTCACAGGGCACTCTCCGCACCTGGGGTGGAACATAAATGGTAACGCCCCCAACGCAGGCTGAATGTATCCACGTACTCGTCCTGAAATCGCAACAGGTCAGCGTCTAGCTGCTCAGCGGCGCCCTGTACTGTAGCCCCGAGCTGTCCGTGTGAGTCCAGGTGGAGGCACAGAATGTACCTGCGCAATGCACCATTAGCTATTGCTCCGCAGCACAGATGGGATGCTCCACGCACCGGAAGTATGCCTCTGTCAGCCGCTTGCGACACAACAGAGGCAACTTGAACTGTGGATCGCTGCGTGTACGGTTATACACAGTCTCAAATCCCTTGAAGGACGCGTGGTTGCTGAACATGTGCATCTCGCACTCTTCCAGGAACGCAACCTCAAATGCTGTTTCGTTACTAGCCATGAAGTAAGCACTTATTCCGGGCGAGAAGTATGTTCGCAGTGTCTGGCCCCGGGCAGGACAGCTGTGTTGAGGAGAGGTAGGTGTCAACATGTATGCCATGGCGCCGCGTGGGGCTTCAAACCTATGCCTGCGAGCACCGAAACGCGCTCACCTGTAGCTGGGATAGTGATGCGTGCTACACCGGGCACACGCCTTTAGTAATAATAATAATAATAATATGTACGCGGTTCACGAAGGAGGCCGCGTTTCTTAAGGAGGAGTGAGTTTTGCTCACCCCACCGTGTCAAAAGGTGGAAAGTTAGCCTGGATCGCGAGGGCTGGGGCCAGCAGCCGTGGCGCCGCCAGTGGGGCCGACTTGGCGTGAGTTCACAATCCCCATTTCGCGCTCAAGGCGGTAGTAGAGAAGGGATGTGGTGCGCAGGCTGATGACACTGTGCATGTGTATGCGCGAGCAGCAGGATTTTGCTGATGTGGTGGTGGCACCCAGCGACCGAAGGAGGGGTTCCAAGGTGTTTGACACAGTGCCGCCGTGGCCCAGCGTAACAATCTGCTCCTTTTTATATACTACGTCCCAGCCTGCATCCCGCAGGGCGTCGGCTAGGCGAGTGTGCTGGGCTTGTTTCTGGTCACACTTTTCGCTGTGGTGGAGGTCCGATGTGTAACCAACTTCTATCAGGTAGACTTTGTGTTGCCGTCGACCGGCGGTTGTAAGGCCGCGGGGCCCACTAGCCCCCACGTTGGAGCGTGGTAGGGATGGGATGAACAGGATGTCAGGCCTCATCCTTTTTC
>NC_057018.1:1635336-1658630 GCF_000002595.2 Chlamydomonas reinhardtii
GGGCGGTGGGGGCGGTGGGGGGCGGTAGGAGCGGTGGGGTCGGTAGGAGCGGTGGGGGCGGTGGGGTCGGTGGGGTCGGTAGGAGCGGTGGGGGCGCTGGGGGCACTGGGGGCGCTGGGGGCGCTGGGGGCGGTAGGAGCGGTGGGGGCGGTAGGGGCGGTGGGGTCGGTGGGGTCGGTGGGAGCGGTGGGGGCGGTAGGGGCGGTGGGGTCGATGGGAGCGGTGGGGGCGGTAGGGGCGGTGGGGGCGGTGGGGGGCGGTAGGAGCGGTGGGGGCGCTGGGGGCACTGGGGGCGCTGGGGGCGGTAGGAGCGGTAGGAGGGGTGGGGGGGTGCTGGGGGCGGTGGGTCGGTAGGAGCGGTGGGGGCGGTAGGGGCGGTGGGGGCGGTGGGGGGCGGTAGGAGCGGTGGGGGCGCTGGGGGCACTGGGGGCGCTGGGGGCGCTGGGGGCTGTGGGGCTCGGAAGTAGACCGCTGGGGGCAACAGGAGCGATCGGAGAGTACTAGGGCAGTAGTGAAATTTCATTTTCCTAATTGCTCAGAATAGAGCAATAGGGTCCTAATACCCTAATTGTCCAACCCTCGGAACACAGCCAGGTTGGTTTCGGGCGCATCCTTTCTGGTAGTCCCCGGCCGCTGTCGTCCAGCACATCCATCCCAATACAGCAGCCACCTTCCGTCAGCCAGCCATGGGCGCGACCGCCGACAGCGTCCGTTACGAGGTAACCTGTGAATTCAACTTGCGCTACTGACTGCCTGCTCTTGTGCCGCCTACAAGCCCAATCCGCCTTCCGCTCTGGTTTACGTACGCATTAGTTCCACAATGTAGATTACAGATGGTGGCGGCCAATTCCTCAGTCACGGTTGTGTCAAATCCCACATCTTCATAACATTTGATTTGACTGCAGAAATAAAATCTGCCCTCAAGAACGTTTCCATGTGTGCCCGTCCTGCAAGAGCAATTTTTTCGCAGTCATCCAAGTGACTCTCGCACCAACTAATTGCACGATCGAGGTCAGAGCTATCTGGAAGTATGGGAAGGAAATGAACGTATGGTCTTAGACCGTTGAAAAACCAAACCCGGTGCAGGTACGGGTATGGATGGATAGGGACTGACATGCTGGCAAGAGCCCAACCGAATGACGAACTGCTAATTCATGTAAGCCAAGTCTCACCGTAATCAAAACTTTTCTCACCAGCTCACCTGATGTCAGCGCCTTCAATACAGAGAATGTATCTATATTTCAGCTGACTTGCAATGCTTAAGGATTCTACAACTGAGACGTTAAAACCGGTGTTCACCAGGTCATCCCTTTTATGCATCGGGATGAAAGTGATACCAAGATTTGCCCACGGCTCGTGCTGCCAACGTTGGACAACCTCCAGACGGGATGTTTTCATTAACCCGTTGTGGGCGTTAGGAATGTGGCTGAGAGGTCCAGACAATGCTCCTCGAAAGACAACTTCAGGGCTCTTAACATGAAATGAAATGTTGTCCAGAAGCCCTTTACGGGCGTAAAACGCATGATGCGGCCAGGGCCACAATACTGCGAACTCGTTACCTGGGTTTAAAGAACGCCGTGTCGCAATAGCAGGCTCATTTGGTCCGACCTCATCAACAAGCAATATAGGAAATATATGCCGATCAGTGAAAGGCTTTCCGGTGTGTTGTAAAAGATCGCATAGTATGTATGCTGAATGCCAGTGTCTGTACTTGACAAGCTGAAATTGAAGTGTGTTGCGTTGTATGCTTGTCACTTACCGATAAACACCGAATCCACCATATTTAACACGTACTGCATCCAGGGTGGTATCTTTCCATTGTAAGAACTTGCCCTTGACCGCTTTGCCAAAAAGCGATTTTGATAATAGAATGAACACCGAGCTCCAGTCACCTCTCCTTGCATATGTGTACAGATCACCGTACCAGAATATGGTCTGATCCCTCAGCCAGTCTTCTGGCGGTGGTTCACTGCCTCTTATTGGCAAGGGGACTATAGAACAATTTGTAAAGTTGTCTTTGCGTAAATTGACGCCAAATGCATCTTCCAAATAGGTTTGGCTGTTGCATGCCAGAGTCAAGAGAAGGAGCAATATAGTATTCAATGCCCACAACATTCGGCACGTGTAGTGTTTTGATTGCTCAAGGAATGTGTTGGTGTGCCGGGAGGTGCCCCTGCTTTGGCTGTGGACACAAACTTCAGCATGGTGAGCCAATTATTGACGTGCATTGTGGAACTAATGCGTACGTAGGCCAGAGCGGAAGGCGGATTGGGCTTGTAGGCGGCACGAGAGCAGGCAGTCAGTAGCGCAAAGTTGAATTCACAGGTTACCTCGTAACGGACCTGTCGGCGGTCGCGCCCATGGCTGGCTGACGGAAGGTGGCTGCTGTATTGGGATGGATGGGCTGGACGACAACGGCCGGGCTGGCGTTGGGACTACCAGAAAGGATGCGCCCGAAACCAACCTGGCTGTGTTCCAGGTGGGTCTCTTGGGGTTCGCGTTATCACAACACATCGCAGCCTTCGCTTGGTAGTCTGCGGCCAGTCTACGCCAGCCCAGCCTCTGGCAGCCGTACACACCAGCTACGAGTCACAAGCATTGGGACGCCGGAGTGGCGCAGCTTGGCGCGCGGTTACCTCGTCAAAGATAACGTAGCAGTTGCGGTCGCTGCTCATGCTCACGCTTTTCTTTTTGCCTGTGCTAGCTCACTGGCCTCGGCTCTACAACGTCATCTTCGCTTGTGTGTGTTGCGTTTTTTCAAGCATGTCCACTGGTGCCCAGCACGACATGTTTGGGAGGGAGGGAAGGACAGGAGGATTGTTGGAATGGAAGGTACACAGCGGGAAATGGAGGGCTGTAGCTGCTTCGCGTGTGCCGACGCATAGCGCTGTCCGGACGCTTATTGCATTGCACGTCCGCCCGAGCGCGCTGTGGGCACCTTGACTCCGTAGAGCGGGGCTACGCACGCATTATGACGGCTAGGGTACGTGCCGACGGTTGGACCGGAGAGTGAGCTACACTGGTTACGGTGATCAGAGGCGATAAGTATGCAGCCTCATGCAGTTTGCTCAAGCGGCCAGAGCACGGGAGAGACGTGAAGCTGTGAGGTAATGCAGCGACGGGGCGTGAACATGGACCGCCTGCCAAGTGCCTTGCGAGATGTGGGCACGAGACGATATGGTTCTATAGGACCACAGAGATGTTATTGGCCGGTCTGAGCGGCAATGAGAGAGGCGGCCAGGAGAGACGTCAGCATCGGTTGCAGACCTCCCCCCCCCCGCCCCTGACAGAACGCGGTCGGCGGTGAACTGGACTGCGCGAGTATGATTTGCACATAAAGCTGTACATAAAGGTGTGGCATAACGAGGAAAGGGCTGCAGTCTGTCGGCAGCAGCCCGGGCATGAACTGGCGGTAGCTCGCTGCATAGGGGACTTGAATGCTTGAGTCCTACAGCGATGTCTGAAGACGATAAGTGGTTAGGGCGAAGCGGTAGGAGCGTTTTCCCCGAGGAGCGCTTGTCGATGCGGAGCCATTATGCGGTTCGGCCCTCCGGCTACCCTGGGCGCGGCGACGGTCTTTAGGCCGAAGCCTGTGCCAGTGGTCCGGGAGCCTTGCGCGCTTGCTTTTGTGTGACTTTGCTAGGCGGCAATAGCGTTTGCAGGCCTAGACTTTGAGGGACGAATAGAGAACAAGGCAGGTTGAGGGATGGAGACTGGGCATTGATGCTCACACCCTTCCCTAGCTTGCCCCGTGCCCTTGGTGGCCCTGGGGCGTTGTTTGAGCTACGGTGCGCATTTCCAAATAGCGACGCAAGCAGGGGGTAGTTCAGGCGCTGCATGGGGACGCTGCATGAGGGCAAAGTCTGAGTGGAAGCTGGCCCCTGCACCTTCCAGGCCTAGCTCCCCTGCGCCAATCGCGATGGTGGAAGGTGCCCGGGGCAATATAGGAGCGCTCCGGAGCGCCAAGAAACTAACCCGGCACTCCTGTGTAATACGCCACGAGTAATTGACAAGCACGAACCTTGCTCATACCGGAAGAACAGTCTCCCAGCCCTCAAGGGCTCTTCTCCCCTGACAGCGGGCCTGTCAGCAAGTTTCCAGCGCCAAGGCGCGACAGTGATTGAGGCCTAAGGCAATCCGCCAGAGCCTCGGCGAGCTGCGGCGTCTCCCTAGCTCGATATGCTAGGTGTGCAGGCTTGGATGTAGTGGACTTTGAAGAGCGGCCTAGGACTTGGAGGTTGTAGTTTCGGAGGTTGTGACTCTTTCGTGGTGAGGCGTCAGCGTGAGGGGGGCGGGCCCTCTCGCCCTAGTCACCTTGCCCCGTTAATCCATGCCAGGCCCTATGGGCCGGCGTTGTAATTATTATTATTATTATCCGCCAGAGCCTCCTCTTCAGCGGGCTCCTGTGCCCCGTCTTCCGCATTCGCACGCCCGGTCGCATCGACCCCGTGCGCGACTCTTCGTGACCCGTCTGCTCCCGCGACGTGGTCCTGTGGTATCTTACGGACTTCGACTACGTATATCGGCGGCTACCAGCGCCTGGACGGCAACAACGAGCCTCGCGAGCCCCTCGGCTGAGCTCATCGCCACCTACCGAGACCTCCCGACAGCTCTCTCCAGGCTGTGGCCTATTCCCTGGATTCTGCTTCCCCCTTGGTTTATCTACAAATCAAGACTACTCTGAGACTTCCCTGACGACCCCAACGTGAAGACCGGCTTGCGAGCATCGATTCGTCGCCGACTGCACTGGGTCAAGACCCTGAGTTGTTCAAGACCTCCAATAAGACCTCTGGTTGGCTCTTGAGCTCTGTTTGGTAACAACTGACTGCATACTGAGATTCCGGTTCCATTACGGTTGCAAGGCTCGCTTGACTCTAGGCTTGCAGCAGCCGCATTGTACCTATTGTTTGGGAGAAGGCAGCTGAGTGAGACAGCTCCCAAAGCGCCCGTTGCTCGGACTCGTACCCCGGCTTGACACACGTGTCGTTGCCCGCAGGGAGTCCGCTTCGGCGCATTCTCCAACAGGTCCTGCGCGACCTCGGCCCTCACGGCCCGGCGCCAGCGCCTTTATACATATCTGACCGCCAACGACGATTCAGTGGAGTAACAAGGCCTTCAAGACCTGGTTTATTGGGTGTACCGTCTGACATCAACGGCGGGCATCACCAACGTATTCAAGTTCAAGCGCATCCCCCCCTTGCGACGCACGAAACAGCCGCAGGCGTCGTCATACGACTGTTGCTGGGAGAAGCTCCGTTGTAGTCGGCCCCAACACATCGCGCTGCAAAAGGTGTCCGCCCAGCAGGACGTGGCCGGCCCGCGCAGAGTAGCGACAGGGCTGCGTGGGCTGCGTGGCGCTGTGGACGGGCGGGGCACACACACGAAACACACGCTTGCCGATCCCGCGGTTGAGGGTCAATGCCTTTCAGCCTATACGCAATATGCAAAATGGATTTGTGCATGCTCATATTTACATATGCACCCAGCCTGCGCTGCTGGCCTCAGCTTTGCGGCACCTCCGCGAGTGCCGGCATGATCATGTGTTGCTCGCGCGAGCACAGCAAGCAAACGTCTCAAGTGCACCAATGGTGCACTGAACGAGTTTAAGCCAACTATAATGAAACTCGCGCGCGTAGTAGTGCCATGTGATGGATCGAATAGCTATAGTGTTCAAGAAGTCGTTATGCTGACAGAGCGTAGAAAAAGAAGAGTTGTGTGCGAGTGCCACACGTACACACACGCACGCATGCCGTCGAACCAACCCCATGTCGATGCCACCTGGCCTGGGGCTGCTCTGTTTACATCGCTAGAACACTTTGCAAGATCGCGAGCCCCTATCTGTGCTGGGCTGGTAGAGCCGGGTGGGGTGTCGGCACATTCAGGATTGCCAAAGTGGGGGCGGTTCGGCAAGCCCGGATTGCCATCGACTTCCTCATCGACTTCTCTTCGTCGTCGTCAAGATCTATATCTACAAGCTTGAGTATTTGACTACAACTACAGCCCGAGACCTATTTCGTGACTACGTATTTTCTGCCAAACTCATCGGCAAATACTTCTGCTTCCAGTTTTGAGCGATTCCTCTTTGTCCACAACATCGTGTGGACTCTGGAAGTGCTCATACATTTACAGTGAGACTCTTACCGACTCCTGAGCATCTGCGACCTTTGGCCTTTCTGTCCTTGACGCGTCCAACGGCGTTCCTTTGAGTACTTTCTGGTTCAACAACGTCGTCTTTGACTACAATATACCAAGTGATACTACTGGTGCACCCAGCCTAAACACACACACATCCGCATCGGTTGGTCTTGTGTTAGGCGGTCACAGCCCTACCGCTACCACGGCAACCCTGTCTCTACAGCCGTCCGGTAGTCCCTTCGTTTCCCCAGATCCTCTGGTGGGTCCCCCTGACCCAAGCGGCACCCCGACCAAGTCGTCGGCCGCCAACCGGCCCCGCCCGGGGCCGGCCATCCCCTCCACTCCTCCTCCATCTTCGGGCCTTCCCCCCGTCGACATGGCCTCACTGCTGACCGACGCGATCGCCAGTCTTGGCCGGTGGCAGGCCTTTCGCAGCTATGACGGAGAATCCAGCACCCACGAGTGGCTGGAAGACCTCGAAGAGACCATGGACAAGATGGGCTATCGGCAGAGCAGCTTCGTCGAGCGTGCCTCAGAGAAGTTGCAAGGCGAGGCCAAGTCCTGGTACCGCTGGTGGCGTGAGTACGACCAGCCGGGCCCACTGTCGTGGGAGGATTTCAAGGCCACCTTCCTGGACGAGTTTGGCCTATCGACGTCAGACTGGGAGGAGCGCCTGGTCACCTGCCAGCAATGCCTGCAGGAGCCCACCCAGGCGTACTCCAACCGCTTCACCACCTACGCCCGGCGCGCCAACCGCATGAACGACCCCTCCCTGGTCACTGTCTACGTCCGCGGCCTCAAGAAGTCCCTCTCCGAGGCCCTGGACCTGTTCGGACGGCGCACCCCTACCTCCACGCTCAAGGAGGCGATGCGTGCGGCAGCCAACCTCAGCCGCTGCAACTGGCGCGCGCTGCTGGCTGACGAAGAACTCCCGCCCGAGCCTGCCGGCCGACGTGTGCGCTTTGAGGACTCACGCACGACCGACCGCCCCCGCTCACCCTGGACTCGCAACGCCGACGTACGCCGTGAGGAGGAGCGACGGTACTCGCGCCCCAGCAGTAACGGCAGTAGCAGTGGCAGTGGCGGCGGCCACCGGGGCGGCAGCAGCACCGCGCCCGTTGGTGGCGGCGGCGGCAACGGAGGCGGCGGCAACCGTGACCGAGACCGCAACGACCGTAACTTACACTGCTGGCGGCAGGCTGGACGAGACCCCGGCCTCCAAGCTGCCACGCCCCCACGGGCCCACTGGCGGGCCAAGCCGACCGCTCTTGCAGCGTCTAGTGACGGCAACGGCGCCTCCACCGCGCCCAGCAGCGGGACTGTCACGGGCGCCTCCGCCCCAGGCGGCGGGGCCTGCGCCCGCAGCGCGTGGTGTGCGAGAGGCGGCGGCACGGCCGCTGCCTGACACCGACCGGCCCCGTCCCGCACCCAACACGAGGGCACCGGGAGCAGGGCCAGCACCAGCACGCGAGGAGCCGCGCGCTGTACCCCTGCGCTCCTCTGCCGCAGCGGCGACGCAACCCCAGCGAGCCCTAACCCCTGACCCCAAGCCCCCGGCACCGCGGGTGCCGCCGCGCACAGACCCTGTGACGCGCACGGAGGAGGCTCAGGTGGCTGAAGACGTCTTTGCCAAGATTGCGGCTCACTCTATCACGCTGGCCAAGGCGGCGCAGTGTGACAGCCGCGCTATCCTGGCCAAGGTGGGCGGCAAGTGCCTGGGCCTCGCTCGCAGTGCCAGCGGCGGCGCCGGCGGCAGCAACACCGGCGTCAAGAGCGGCCTACTTGCCGAAGCCCAACCTGCGGCTCCTGAGCACCGCAGTGACGGCGAGGAAGACAGCCCTGGCCCCAAGCCCCCGCAGAAGGAGTACCAGATCTGCCGCGTGCGGGCGGCGTGCCTGGACATCAACGGCAACGAGAAGGAGCAACGCACGTGTGCCGACACTGGCGCTTCCAACTGCGTCATCGCTCGTCGCGCCGTATCCGGCCTGGGCCTGCTCAACTACATTCGCGACACCCGCACCAAGTTCTACCACGCCAACGGCTCTGAGGACCGGGCCAAGGGCAAGGTTAGCGTCACGGTGTGCCTTCCCGGCCTCACGCGGGCTGTGGAGATGTACGTGTCAGACGCCGAGAACTACGACCTGTTGTTGGGCAACGACTTCCTGGGGCCTCTGCGTGTGGACACGCGCTACAGCAACATGACCCTGGAGTACGACGACCACTCCGGGCAACGGCGGGCCGTCCCAATCAAGATCACCCGCAGCAGTGGGCGTCAGCGCAACGTGCCGTTAGCACGGCTGGACACGCACGCCTACGTGGTGTCCACCACCTCAAGCAACTACAACAGTGGCGCTGAAGAGGCGGCGGCGTGTGAGGAGGCGGGTCCCGACACCACCCCCTCGCCGCTGCAGCCGACGGCGGCAGCCACACCGCCGGCGTTGGGGGCCCACGCCCGGCGGCTGCCACGGCGCCACCACACCGGTGTGCGGCCGACACAGCTGTTCCTGCTGGACGGCAACGGCTCCTCCCCCTCGGCTATGGCGGTGGACGCACCCACCCCCGATGCTTCGGACTTGGAGCCGGTTGTGCCAACGGCGGGCAGCGACAAGGACGGCACCAGCAGCACCCAGGCTGAGCTACCACCCGCCAACATGGAGACCACCAGTGAGCCCGCCACCGGTGGCGCCGGAGAAGTCTTGGGGGTTGGTGATACCGTGTGCTGTGAGCCGCTGTTCCTCAACTCCAAGGAGATAACCTCTCAAGACCTCACGGGCCTGGTGGCGATGCTGGCAGACACGCCGCCGAAGGAGGCAGCCCCTACTCCGGCTGCCCCAACGAACAGCCCAAGAGCCAAGGTGGTGCGTCAGCTGTTCAGTTGGCCAGCGGACGAGGCGGCGCCACCCGAAGACGCGATGTGCTTCTTGGTGGCAGTTACCACCCCAACCGTCCAGCAGGCCAACCCGAGCCACGTCACACTTGCGGAGTGGCTGGACAAGGCACCTGACGTCACCAGCGGGCTGGAGCCAATCCTGCCCCCAACGGCCACGCCGCTACCCTCTGGCCTGAGCCCACAGGAGAAGCAGCAGCGGTGGTTGCAAGCCTGCACCCCGCCGGCGGATATGCCTGTCCGCATGGTGACCACCGCCAACCCCGCGACGGGTGCCCAACACCCTGTACCAGAGGCTTTCGCAGCAGGAGTCAACGACCTGCCGCTCAAGGAGATACTGGTGGCCGTGGACGGTCACTTTGGCGGTCTGCTGGTGAGCCCTGAGAAGGAAGGCCTAGTCCCTCTCTCACCATTCACCGCAACGGACAGCAGCGGCAGCTACCTGTCCAGGGCCGACTCCCCCGGCTCCCCTCCCAGCTACATGGGCCTGCTGCAAGACGAGGGTGACGACTGGTACGGCGGCGCCACCGGTCTACCCCTGCCACGCGGCAAGCGTGGGCGGAAGGCCTTTGTATTCGTGGCCGACTGCCACAGCCCACTGTCCGTGTGGAGCGGCATGTCAGGAGGCGCGGAGTCTCCCCCCCTGATATTCACCCAGCTGTCGGAGCTGGACGACGAATGGGAGGTCCCACCCCTGGCGCCACCGTCCGACGACGAGGACGAGGCGCCCGCACTTATGGGGGCACATGATGAGTACGACCCGGCAGTGGGCTGGAGTCGCGGCGGCAGCTCGCGCTCTCCACCCACCAACCAAAGTCCCTTTGGCGCCAACTTCAGCGGCCGTAGTGGTGGTGCCACCAGTGACGGCAGCGGCGGCGGCAGCCTCAGCAGCCACGCCCACGCCGACCCCATGGACGCAGCGGTGGTGGAGCTCTTCGTCATGGACGCTGACGGCTTCCTTCGCCGTCCCTCCCGTGATGAGGTTCTCTCTCTCCCACCGACAGAGCACCTGCAGCTGGCTCAAGAGTATGGCCGGCGCCAACGGGAGTTACGCGGCCCGCCAGACCAGGGGTTCGGGGTGTCCAACTCGGCGGTTGCGATCGGCAACCGCCCGGATCCGGCCTGTCTCGGACCCTGGAAGTGGGCCCCGCGCAAGCCTGCCAGCGCAGTCTAATAGCGGACACATAGAAAAATAGTCCTGACGTGTCGGGTGGCTAAAATGTGTGCTTCTATATATTGCCGATAGTAGAATCAGCATGTGCTCAACGTCGCTGCCATACGCAGCCTGAAGCGATTCCTATGCCATGATATTGCAATTGTTGCTGCGACAAGGCACCTGGAGTCGGCTTGCCGTGGGCAGGGTCGCCACAAGGGGCCAAAAACACCGGCCATGCTGGCAATTTTGGGTCGTTTCCCAGAAACGAAGCAAGCAGAACTGTTTCGTCATGTCCCTGGGGACAAATACCTGGTACTGTCCCCTTTTATGTTTCTAGCTCGAGCGACCAGCTAAATCCAAGCCTACATGGCCTCAAGCTGCGCCGCTCAAGCACCAAACGAGCGCGCCCGGGGCTTGCTCGCTCTCTGTCCTTCACGCGGTTACTATATATGTCAAATGAGCTTCTTTCGGCTGCTCGCACTCGTTGTCGACGCCCCTAAAGAGCTGATCCCAACTCCCGAAACCCGCGCGCAGCTGGTGTAGACGTGATCGTTGCAGCATTGGCAGGCTCTCATGCGCAAGCTATTTGTTATGCCATAATCCGTGTTCCTACGGGCCTCATTACTCAAAAATCCGCTTGGATGCAGTCGCCCAACTTCATACTCCCACTCCGAGACTGGTTAATGTCATTTAGATATCATTTACGCGTTTGTCTACGCATGAGAGGACAACCAAAACCAACAGAACGAAAGAAAGCTTCAGGTGTTGGTGAACATGGTGCGCGCGCGATCGGCATTTGGCGATCGGCGTTTGTGTGCCTTTTTAATCGGCCGAGATGTTCTATGCCTGAATCATGGCTACATAAGATGCTGCGCACTCTACAGCGTTTCAGAAACGTCAGGAGACCCTCTATCGATGTCGACTCTTCCTCGCAAACCACGATAATGTATTTCTGAGCCCATAGAAACCAGCTATATGTATACACATGTTCGTTTGCCGATTGTTAGCGTCAAAAAGAGCCCTTCAAGGGAAGAACCTGCTGCGCGCGCCTGTCCGAACGCGCATTCGCGCTCTACTGTGCTCTGCGCAGGTCCCCAACCAGCGCGCATGGACCCAGGCGTACAGTTATCATACTTGGGGGGAATGAGCATGCGCGGGGTCCAGGGGACGCGGTTTCAAGGCTTCATGCCTGCCCGCGAAGTGCTAATTCGAGAGCATCCGTCTTGACTCCTGTCAACGTGTCAGGGGAGCTTAAGGATATCATACCTATAGGTTTCAAGCTTAGTCGCACGAGGGAAGCCACTTCCAGGGGGGGTCGGGGCCAAATGTCGGTGGCAACCGACAGCTAACCGCCGAGTTGGACACCCCGAACCCCTGCGCCAGACCCCAACGACGCGCGAGTGCAGACCATGCGCGAGCGGTGGACCTGCGACGGCACCGAGCTGTCACCAGAGCTGCAGCAAGTGTTGCTGGACAACTACGACCTCTTTGCTCTGGACGACTCACAGCTTGGCCGTACGGACTGGGTCGAGGCCGCTATTGACACCGGCGACGCGCCGCCGGTGTGCCTCAACCCCTACCGTCACAGCCGTGTGGAGACCGAGGCCATGGAGGCCGAGGTGCGGCGCATGCTGGGCGCTGGCATCATCCGCCACAGCAACTCTGCCTGGTCCTCCCCCGTGGTGATGGTGCGTAAGAGTGACGGCACGCACCGCTTCTGCGTGGACCTGCGCGGTGTCAACAACGTCACGCAGCCGGTGCGCTTCCCCATGCCACACGTGCGTGACCTCATCGACACGCTGGCACCGCCCCTGGGCGAGCAGCGCGTCTACTCCTGCATGGACCTCAAGAGCGGCTTCTGGCAAGTGGGCGTGCAGGAGACAGACCGCTGCAAGCTGGCCTTCCAGGCTCCCAGCGGCCTGTACGAGTTCTGCGTGCTGCCCATGGGTGCCCGCGCCTCACCCGCTCTCTTCCAGCGCCTTATGACCCTGGTGCTGCGGCCGGTGCTGGCTTCTGGGGCGGGCCTGGGCTACCACCCCACGCCGACCGAGGAGACGCCACGCAAGTGCTGCGTGCTGTTCATCGACGACATCTGCATCTGGTCACCGTCGCAGCAGGAGCACGCCGCGGACGTGCTGACGGTGCTGGACCTGCTGCGCCTGGCCGGCCTGGTGCTGTCGCTCAACAAGTGCAAGTTCGGCACGCCCAAGTGCCAGTTTCTGGGCCACGTGGTGGACGGCGTGATCGGCCACATCACCCCCTCTCCCGACAACGTGGAGGCCATCCGGTCCTACCCCAAGCTTCGCACCGTGCGTCAGGTCAAGGCCTTCCTCGGCCTCACCTACTACCGTGAGCAGGTGGACCACTTTGCCAACGTGGCGCTGCCGCTCTACCAGTGCCTGGGCAAGATGGGCTTCCACTGGGGTGAGCGCCAGGCTGCGGCGTTTGAGGCGCTGAAGGAGGCTATCACGAGCTTCCCCATCCTGCGCGCACCCGACTTCACGCGCCCCTTCACGCTGGCTACTGACTTCGCCAAGACAGCGGTGGCGGCGTGCCTGTCTTAGCACGACGAGGACGGGCGTGAGTACGTGGTGAGCTTTGCCTCCAAGAAGCTCAACGACACGCAGGCCAACTGGAGCTCCACGGACGGCGAGGCCTTTGCGGCCATGTGGGCTATTACCAAGGTCTACCACGCCTACCTGTACGGCACCCACTTCACCTGGTGACCGACAACTCGGCGCTCACTTACATCATGAAGACCAAGGACCTGACGGGCAAGCTCGCCCGCTACGCGCTCAAGCTTGCGCCCTACACGTTCACCATTGTGCACCGGGCAGGACGCAAGAACGGCAACGCCGACGGGCTGAGCCGGCTGGGGCACCTGCGGGACGCTCCCTCTGACGAGGAAGACGAGGACAGCCCACAGCGGAAGCCCAAGCGCCCAGCGGCGGCGACGGCCATCGACCTGGAGTCCCTCGCCGACGCCTTTGAGGCGGAGACGCTGCTGTTCACGGCGGGTTCCACGTCTCCCCCGCGCTACGCTGAGGTGTGCGTGCTCGAGCGGCTACCTTCGCTGACCGACGGTATCGGCGGCGAGCTGTTCGAGGACGAGTGGGACGGCTGGCCGGCGTCGTGGCGCGAGCGGCTGGGAGAGGTGGAGGTTGACGGCCCCGCATCACAGCAACTCCCCGCCACGCCGCCCACGTCCCTGGCCGCCATGGACGGCAGCACCAGCGCCCCCAACCCCATGGTGGCGTTCAACCTTCCCGGTGAGCAGGACGCTGAGAGCAGCCACACTCCGGGGCCAGGGGCAGCAACCGCAAAGGGCGTCGCTTCACCACCACCAGTTGGCGGCGGCGGCGGCTACGGCGGCGGCAAAAGCAGCGGCGGCAACGTGAGCAGCGACAACGCAGTCACGCCCACCCTGACCATTCAACCGCTGACCCTACTCAGCTCCACTGAGCTTTCAACTGACCACTGGTGGCGGCAGTGGTGGGGTCTGCCGAAGGCCTCTCCGTCTACCGACAGCGCTGACGGCGCCACCACCAGTACCGCCAGCGGTGACCCGGTCCACCTGAACATGGTGGAGGCCGGCGCATCCGGTGGCGACGAGGAGCGACCCACCAGCCGGCGCCGCCCTCTCTCCAGCTTGGCGAGCCCAGCGGCACAGACAGTGCCCGGCAACACAAACCAAGCACCCCCGGTGGCGCTGCCTCCGGCAGCTACAGCAGGTGGCGGCAACGCCGGCGGCGGCAGCGGCGGCAGGCCCCACCGCAACCGCCAACGCCAACCCCGTAGCCTCAACGGCAGTGTTGACGTCGGCCTTCGCAACGGCTGCGGTGCCGACTACGCCTCCGCGCCTTAAGCCCCCACTACCCGGTGCGCCCGCGTCCTCCAATGCCGGTACCACTGGCAACGCAAGCGCAACAGCAACGGCGGCTCACACCACAACGGCAACCCGCTCGGCGGCTACACCATCAGCCACGGCAGGTGTGGCGCCAGGCAACACGAGGGCAGACAGCGGTGAAGACAGTGACGCTGAGGATGACGGCGACGGGGCGGCCTCAGACGATGACGGAGGTTACGAGTCTGCGGGCAGCGTGCTCGAGATTGACGGCGTGCCGCAGTTCCACCCCAACGAGTCGCGCGTGTGGCAAGACCACCGACTCCTACAGTTCCTGCGCGCCGAGGCTTCAAACAAAAGTCTGCGGCGGCAGCTTGAGAACCAGGCGGTTGAGACACGCAGCCTGCAACAGCAGAAGCAGTCGCTACAGCAGCAGCTGAGCAACACAGTTCACGCAGAGAACCTCCAACTGATGCAGCAGGTGCAGAACCTGCAGCAGGAGCTGACCCACACCCGGCAGGAGCTGACGGACGCCGTGAGCGACGGCAAACGGCTGTTCAACGAGACGGAGCCCTACCTCCTCTCCAACGTGCTCAGCCTGCGGCAGCGGCTGACGCGAGCGGAGGCCGCTCCCCTGGCGGCCGCGCTCGCAAAGCTCACCGGCGTGGAGGAGAACCAGGAGGCCATGCAGCTGGGCGTGTTCAACCCCACGGAGGCCGTGTACAAGATCAAAGACTCCCAGCAGTGCATCCACTTCTACCCCACCACCGCCTACCACTTTGAGTCCCTGAGCGCCGTGACCCTGAACGCGGCGGCGGGAGTGCTACAGACGACGGAAGGCAGCCGCTGCTTCGTGCGCAGCGTGGTGGACCACCTGCAGCTCCGCCCGCTGGGTACGGCGGAATCGCCGGAGGTGGCGGCGGCGGCCGAGGACCTGCGCCTCCTGCAGCGCCAGCTGGCCAACCCCATGGCCGCTCTGCTACCGGAGGATGACGAGTACTTCGACAAGGCGACTACCGCGCAAGACAAGCTAGCCAAGCTGACGCAGCGCGCGGCGACCGCCCAGGAGCGCCTGCACCGTGCCACCACCATCCCTTTCGTGTGCGTGCCCCTGCACGACACAAACACCACGGAGTAAGCGCGGCTGGGGCAGCAGTGAGTACCGAGCAAGGCTGGCTTCAAACACGGGACGGACGGTGCGGGGAGCATGGGTGTACGGTATGCTGAGTACGGGGGTGTGGCGGCGCCAGGGTGGCACTTGCGTACGCCACCGCCCACCACGAGGCTTGACGCAGTCCTGTCGGCCCAGTAAGAATTTAGGTGCCTCCATAAGAAGTTAAGGCATGTCGGGTATGGGTTGTTTTTGGGTTAGGGCGCAGAGGGGCTTACGACACCAGTGCCTGTGGACACGACCGGCACGACGCGCGGCACAACACGCACAAAAAAATGATGGGACCTGAGGAGTTGAACGGCGATCCGACTGCATCAAGTTAAAGGCTATACGGTTACAACCATTTGTGTGAGGTTCGGGCCACAAGGCACCGATGTACAGTATGGCATGAACGCGGGGAGGTGGGGATCACCGCGTGTGTGACGTTATACGCATGGTTACGGCGGGCAACTGGCAGTGTGGCAAGCATCCTTCGGAATCAAAAAAAGCATCCTGCAAGGCACGTTTGACGTATGGGGATGCAACGCCATGACCTGCTATGTGACTTTGGAGCGGCAAGGAGACGGGCAAGGCAAGGCGCTTGCACGGGTGGTGAACCGAGGGTGGAAGCGCGTGCGTAGCAGCTCCGCGTCGGCTTAGGGGCCGTGCTGGGACTCACGGCTTACACGAGGGCAAGCGACAGCTGTAGCTGCTTCGCGTGTGCCGACGCATAGCGCTGTCCGGACGCTTATTGCATTGCACGTCCGCCCGAGCGCGCTGTGGGCACCTTGACTCCGTAGAGCGGGGCTACGCACGCATTATGACGGCTAGGGTACTTGCCGACGGTTGGACCGGAGAGTGAGCTACACTGGTTACGGTGATCAGAGGCGATAAGTATGCAGCCTCATGCAGTTTGCTCAAGCGGCCAGAGCACGGGAGAGACGTGAAGCTGTGAGGTAATGCAGCGACGGGGCGTGAACATGGACCGCCTGCCAAGTGCCTTGCGAGATGTGGGCACGAGACGATATGGTTCTATAGGACCACAGAGATGTTATTGGCCGGTCTGAGCGGCAATGAGAGAGGCGGCCAGGAGAGACGTCAGCATCGGTTGCAGACCTCCCCCCCCCCGCCCCTGACAGAACGCGGTCGGCGGTGAACTGGACTGCGCGAGTATGATTTGCACATAAAGCTGTACATAAAGTGTGGCATAACGAGGAAAGGGCTGCAGTCTGTCGGCAGCAGCCCGGGCATGGACTGGCGGTAGCTCGCTGCATAGGGGACTTGAATGCTTGAGTCCTACAGCGATGTCTGAAGACGATAAGTGGTTAGGGCGAAGCGGTAGGAGCGTTTTCCCCGAGGAGCGCTTGTCGACGCGGAGCCATTATGCGGTTCGGCCCTCCGGCTACCCTGGGCGCGGCGACGGTCTTTAGGCCGAAGCCTGTGCCAGTGGTCCGGGAGCCTTGCGCGCTTGCTTTTGTGTGACTTTGCTAGGCGGCAATAGCGTTTGCAGGCCTAGACTTTGAGGGACGAATAGAGAACAGGGCGGGTTGAGGGATGGAGACTGGGCATTGATGCTCACACCCTTCCCTAGCTTGCCCCGTGCCCTTGGTGGCCCTGGGGCGTTGTTTGAGCTACGGTGCGCATTTCCAAATAGCGACGCAAGCAGGGGGTAGTTCAGGCGCTGCATGGGGACGCTGCATGAGGGCAAAGTCTGAGTGGAAGCTGGCCCCTGCACCTTCCAGGCCTAGCTCCCCTGCGCCAATCGCGATGGTGGAAGGTGCCCGGGGCAATATAGGAGCGCTCCGGAGCGCCAAGAAACTAACCCGCCACTCCTGTGTAATACGCCACGAGTAATTGACAAGCACGAACCTTGCTCATACCGGAAGAACAGTCTCCCAGCCCTCAAGGGCTCTTCTCCCCTGACAGCGGGCCTGTCAGCAAGTTTCCAGCGCCAAGGCGCGACAGTGATTGAGGCCTAAGGCAATCCGCCAGAGCCTCCTCTTCAGCGGGCTCCTGTGCCCCGGCTTCCGCATTCGCACGCCCGGTCGCATCGACCCCGTGCACGACAGTTCGTGACCCGTCTGCTCCCGCGACGTGGTCCTGTGGTATCTTACGGACTTCGACTACGTATATCGGCGGCTACCAGCGCCTGGACGGCAACAACGAGCCTCGCGAGCCCCTCGGCTGAGCTCATCGCCACCTACCGAGACCTCCCGACAGCTCTCTCCAGGCTGTGGCTTATTCCCTGGATTCTGCTTCCCCCTTGGTTTATCTACAAATCAAGACTACTCTGAGACTTCCCTGACGACCCCAACGTGAAGACCGGCTTGCGAGCATCGATTCGTCGCCGACTGCACTGGGTCAAGACCCTGAGTTGTTCAAGACCTCCAATAAGACCTCTGGTTGGCTCTTGAGCTCTGTTTGGTAACAACTGACTGCATACTGAGATTCCGGTTCCATTACGGTTGCAAGGCTCGCTTGACTCTAGGCTTGCAGCAGCCGCATTGTACCTAATGTTTGGGAGAAGGCAGCTGAGTGAGACAGCTCCCAAAGCGCCCGTTGCTCGGACTCGTACCCCGGCTTGACACACGTGTCGTTGCCCGCAGGGAGTCCGCTTTGGCGCATTCTCCAACAGGTCCTGCGCGACCTCGGCCCTCACGGCCCGGCGCCAGCGCCTTTATACATATCCTGACCGCCAACGACGATTCAGTGGAGTAACAAGGCCTTCAAGACCTGGTTTATTGGGTGTACCGTCTGACATCAACGGCGGGCATCACCAACGTATTCAAGTTCAAGCGCATCCCCCCCTTGCAACGCACGAAACAGCCGCAGGCGTCGTCATACGACTGTTGCTGGGAGAAGCTCCGTTGTAGTCGGCCCCAACACATCGCGCTGCAAAAGGTGTCCGCCCAGCAGGACGTGGCCGGCCCGCGCAGAGTAGCGACAGGGCTGCGTGGGCTGCGTGGCGCTGTGGACGGGCGGGGCACACACACGAAACACACGCTTGCCGATCCCGCGGTTGAGGGTCAATGCCTTTCAGCCTATACGCAATATGCAAAATGGATTTGTGCATGCTCATATTTACATATGCACCCAGCCTGCGCTGCTGGCCTCAGCTTTGCGGCACCTCCGCGAGTGCCTGCATGATCATGTGTTGCTCGCGCGAGCACAGCAAGCAAACGTCGCAAGTGCACCAATGGTGCACTGAACGAGTTTGAGCCAACTATAATGAAACTCGCGCGCGTAGTAGTGCCATGTGATGGATCGAATAGCTTTAGTGTTCAAGAAGTCGTTATGCTGACAGAGCGTAGAAAAAGAAGAGTTGTGTGCGAGTGCCACACGTACACACACGCACGCATGCCGTCGAACCAACCCCATGTCGATGCCACCTGGCCTGGGGCTGCTCTGTTTACATCGCTAGAACACTTTGCAAGATCGCGAGCCCCTATCTGTGCTGGGTTGGTAGAGCCGGGTGGGGTGTCGGCACATTCAGGATTGCCAAAGTGGGGGCGGCTCGGCAAGCCCGGATTGCCGAGTCGGAGATGCGGGATTGCCGAAGCGGGGGCGCTCCGACCAACTTAACCCCTGCGCCCAGCTAACCCGAATGTGGTCGTTGCCTGGTCGATACCCAAATGTGGTCGTGAAGTGGTCGACACGCATCTTACAGCGGGGGGGGTGACCCCCCCCTGCTCCCGCCCTCCCATCCAATTTATCCCCACATGCCAGCTCACGTGACATTGCTCCGAAGCATGTGTATCCTTTAGGAATGTTGGGGAGGGGGGGGTGCAGAGGTGAGGGTGTCCCTCCCCCCGCAGTGCCGAGGAGGGGGGGCGGCAAAGGCAGGGCGGCGGGAATCGCCGAGCTGCAAGTTCGCAGCACATTCGCGCGAGTTCGCAGGACTTCGCAACTGTGCATGATTTCATGCCCCAATCATATCAATGAATACGTCTTCTCCTAAACTCCGCGAAAGCTTCCGTCTTAGCCGCTCCGCAAGAGCGCCTTCACATTTTCTTGAGAATGCGCTATCAGACAAGCCAGTGGGCGCTGCTAGTAAATTGCGTTATAGGTTTTTGCTCTGCGCAATCTCGCGCCTGCCGAGGAAACACAGTTATTCACTTCGTTCATACGATGCATTCGCTCTCGCGCCCTGGGGAGAAGATCACGTATAGAGGCCCTATGGCACCCAAACGATCGTTACGATCGCTGTTACCTAGGTCGTAGATCGTTACCCCTCCGGCATCGTTACGATCTCGCTACGATCTGCTTACCATCTTAACCAGCCATGGTAACAGCCTTGTCACGGTCTACAAGGCACACCAGTAACCATCACTTTGACGCCCGTTACATGGCAGCCTTGTGCTTTGCTGAAGGCCAACCTCAGTACTAACGTAAGAACTATGTAGTCCTACCGCTACTCCACATGCTAGCCATCTGTCAAGGCTTGATAGCACGACAAGTGCAGATGCTCATGCAACACTTATGCAACACTACCGCAAGTCCATACGTACATGCAACAATACGCCTAGTCATGTCTGCCCTATGGCAGCAAAATGGTCGTTACCATACACTTCACCATCATAGTTGATCGTTACGGGGTGCACCCCGTAACGACCCCCTAACGATCCGCAGGCCCTGACTATGTAGCGAGGTAACCCCCTGGTAAAGGCATACCATGCGCAGAGGTCACAAGGCATTGTCATCGCTTACAACTCATGTAACCTGCATTGTTACCTCAGACAGCAGTGTTAACCACCTGTTCGCCACTCCGCGACGCATGCTCTAGGTCAAGCCGTCAGTACCACCTGGAAGCCTACCCTCCCTTGCGCATTGCCCCTGCATCCCTGGTCATGTCAAGCCGTCAGTGCCACCTGGAAGCCTACCCTCCCTTGTGCATTGCCCCTGCATCCCTGGTCATGTCAAGCCGTCGGTGCCACCTGAAAGCCTACCCTCCCTTGTGCATTGCCCCTGCATCCCTGGTCATGTCAAGCCGTCGGTGCCACCTGGAAGCCTACCCTCCCTTGCGCATTGCCCCTGCATCCCTGGTCATGTCAAGCCGTCAGTGCCACCTGGAAGCCTACCCTCCCTTGTGCATTGCCCCCGCATCCCTGGTCATGTCAAGCCGTCTGTGCAACATGGATGCTTAACCCTCCCTTATGCCATGGCCCTACATCCCTGTTCATGTCCTGCGCACGGCGGGCAGCCGCCGGCGGGCACCCTGACGCCTGCCAGCAGCCTCCTCATTTCCAGTCTGCCCAGCTGCCTCAGCACCAGTCACAGCTGCCTCAGCGCCAGTTGCAGCTGCCGCAGCACCAGTCACAGCCGCCGCAGCACCAGTCACAGCTGCCTCAGCGCCAGTCACAGCTGCCGCAGCACCAGTTGCAGCTGCTGCAGCACCAGTCACAGCTGCCGCAGCACCAGTCACAGCTGCCTCGGCGCCAGTCACAGCTGCTGCAGCGCCAGCCGCTGGTGCCGTCAGGTTGCCGCCTGCCGCAGTCGCCGGTCCCACAGGCTCCTGCCCCTGCCGCTGCTCTTGCGCTCCTGTAAAGAACCAACGAAGTAGTTAATGTATTGTGTATAGCAGCAGGCTCGGTGCATGTTAATCCTGCAATCCAGGCCCAGCCCTGCAGCCCAGGTCCAGTAACCCTGCAGCACCGCTGCAATCCTGCCTGGATGTTCTGCAACCCAAAACAGCACCCCTGCAATCCTGCAACCTAGGTGCAGCAAACCCACGACAGCATGCGCACCTGTCACTGGTGTAGGGGCACCCCCCAGGCGCGGCGCCGGAGTTGTGCCCGGTGCAGGGTCGTTGTCGAAGTTGTACATGCGCGCCAGCAGCGGCGGGTTCTTGGACTGCACGTACGCCCACCAGCGCACATGCAGGGCGTTGGCGTTGTCCTTCATCACCTGGCGCTTCTCTGCCTCCGTCATGCCCTCCTGCTTCTCCTTGGGAGCCACGAAGGCCGCCAGTTTGTAGTCGCCGCCCCAGACGCTCTCTGTCGGGTGGGAATGGGATATGGCTGGGTGTGAACGGCATACCCTCCATTTGGTTGGAGCTGGTAATTACAATCAACCAACCAGCAGCACTGCCTTGACACAGACTCGAGAATGGCATGCCCCTCCACCAGCACCACACAGACTCGTGCTCACCGGCCTGGTAGTTGGTCGTGTAAGTCTCCACCATGCTCTCCAGCTTGGCCCAGACGGCACTAGCCACCGGCTCATTGGGGTCCATGTGAATGAACTCAAGGCCGAGGTCCTTGTTGTCAGTCGCCTCCATAATCACGGCATTCAACCAGCCGCGCAGCAGCGCGTAGACGTCGTACCGGCCCGCGCCCTTGCTTCCCTTCTCGCGGAAAGCGTGGCTGAAGTCGCTCCACTTGATGCCTGCGCTGCCGCAGCTATGTCCAAAACAAAAGCGAGGGGGGGATGTTGTAGTCAGATGGGGCCCATGTATCAAGTCAAAGCAGGCAGTCGTCTTACGTGCTAGGCGCTGGCACAATAACTCGTCCCCCTTCCCTGCACATCCCCACCATCCCAGCTCACATAAGCGCGTATGACTGGCTCAGCCAGCACACTTTCGTCAGGACCTTCGTCTTGATCCACAGCGGCAGGAAGCGGCCATCCTTGACAATGGCGTCAGGAGCCACCATCTTCGCCTCCTCCAGGAGCAGCTGGCGCTTGCCCTCCTTGGTGACCTTGACCTTCTGCTTCTTCTTCTTAGGCTCGTTGTCAGCAGCCGCGTCCCTACGACAGGGGGACAGGGGCACAAGAGTACTCGGACATGTTGGATTGCCCCAAGTTAAACAATGCATTTTGACTCCAACCCGCCAGTGCTTGCATCTTCGGGGAGCAGCAAGAAGCGGCCCCCAACGCTAAAAGCTAGGCAGTTGGGGACCCCTGGATGCCGTGGGCGAGAACATGGTCAGGGTCCTTCTCGCCTGCGGTGGTGGCCCATCCCTGGGAGATATGCAAGCCCAGCAACCCGCTCCACCTCCCGCCCGCCACCTCCTATTCCAACCCACCTCCATCCTACGCCTCCCCCCCTCCTCTCACCCATCCTCCTAACCCCGCCCCTACTAACCCCCTCGCTCTTTTGCATTGGGTTCGACTTAGTTTGGGCTGGTATCTGCACCCCCCCCCTCCTCCCTCCCTCCCACAAGCCCCCAGCCCCTCCCAACACCACACCACCACCCACCGGGTCCACCAATTCCTTACTAGTCATGAATGTAACCCACCCCTCCCACCACACTCGTCACACACCCGCAGATCCGCGGAGTGGCCGCCAACGCAGACGCCATCGCCGCTCGCATGGCGGCGCACCACGCGGGGGGAGATCGCTCGCCGCCGCCGCGTGTCATTGCGCCCGTGCAGGGCCTGGCTGCGGGAGACACGATCAAGGTAATGAGGGCGTGCTCGTGCTTGCTCGTGCCTGATTATGAGGTTTTGTTTTTTTCTGTGTGTCATGTACGGAATGCATGGCATTTGGGAGAGCACAAGGGCAAGGGGTGTAAGTGGAGGTGCGGGGACTCTTGTGTCAAAACAAACACCCGGGGCGGGCAAACACACAAATAAACACCTACCCACGCAAACATACCGTACACATACACACACACACGCACGCACACACAGGTCACGGTGGACCCCTACGTTCCCCTGGTGGTGGGCGAGGTGGGGGACGAAGTGCTACAGCCGCCGCCGCGGCCCTCAGCTGCTGCTACTGCCGGCGGCCGCCACCGGCGCCAGATGCAGGCACTAGACTATTACGTAAGTGCGTGCTGATTGATAACCTGATAATAATTTGCGTGTTGAAGTTGTCCAGATGTCTAATGTGCAGCCTCTGCAGACGAGTCTTATACTCTGTGCCGCCAAGAACCCGTGCGCGCTCCTGTGCCTGCTCAAATTCTCCTGCACTCACCCTCACAACCCCATCATCACCCCACCCCACCCACCCCACCCCACCCCACACGCCCCCCATACGCCGCCCACCCCCAACCCCATCCCCCACACTTCTTACACGCCCCACACACAGCCGGGTGCGCTGCGCATTTCCCTGCCGGCCGGCTTCACCCCTGCGCCGCCCGGCTCCCTACCCGACCTGCTCATCCCGCTGGTCTGGCACATC
>NC_057018.1:1659707-1662328 GCF_000002595.2 Chlamydomonas reinhardtii
AGTTGAGGGGTCCGGCGGGAGATGAATGAGGGGGAGGGGCTTTGTGCTTGTGGGGAGTGTGGGGTGTGCCGCTGTGAGAGAAAGGACGGTGGGGGAACGGGCTGCGGGGGGGGGGTCCACGAGGGACACCGCATTTAGCCACACCCCGTGTCACTCATTGCCCGTGTCACCGCCGACCAAACCCAACACCCCACCACCCCGCCCCCACCACCACCCCCGCAGAGCTCCAGAACAACCGCGGCACGTTTGAGAGCGGCACCTACACCTTCATTCACGAGGTGTGTGGGCGGGTGGTGCGGAGGTGTGTGGGCGGGTGGCGGTGGGTGAGAGCGTGGGGGTGAGGGAATCACTGAGGGCGTGTGAGAGCGTTAGTGAGGGCGTGTGAGGCGGCTTCGGCCCCCCAAGCCGGCTCCACCCCGAATTCGGCATCCATGGGAAAGGGCAAGATATAGGGAGATGGAGAAGGAGCTCTTGTGCATTTCCCTGGCTGATGCTGGCTACTTGACGACACAACAGAAAGAACAGCAGCACACACCTCCTTGGTTTCGGTTAACAAGGGGTGTCAGCTTTGTACAGCTGGAAAATGGGCTGAGCCCCCGTACGCTTGGGAGCTAATAGGCGTGTAACGCCCCGTTAGAGCCTCCATGCCGCTACGACGCGCAGGCGCATCGGCTAGGGACACTCGGGTTGGGGCCGTGCGGGATTTCCCGCGCCACATGCGTGCCTTGTCACGTTCCCAAACACCCCAAGCATTTCTTTCGCCTCCTGCCATACTCAACACCTCCCCGGCGCCCCACGCTCAAAGGGCTAGGCGCGGGGCGGGGGCGACCTCGGGGCTTCTCGGCATTCTGGCGCGTCGGCAGGCATGGCAGCGCAAGTCGCTCAAAGACTTTCGATATACTTCCCCGCTTTGCTTGCCGCCAACATAGTTTGCCTTATAGACTGCATATCGGCGGGCACCGGATGCTTTCCTCGCGACCTCGCGAAAGTCAATTTCCATGGACGCGCCAAGGCACTTCTCGCTCCGCCCGAATTTTCCCTGCCACCTATTTACATGCAATAGACATTAACAAATACTAATACGTAGCACTCGCGGTTTGCGCCAGTATGCTATGTTTTGCCGACGCACGAACGAACCAGCCACGGACAGGGGTGTTCCTGGGGGGCTTCGCCCCCCCCCTGGAACGCTTCGCTGGGGGGGCTCAGCCCAAAAATCTGGAATTGAAGTAAACCCCCTCCCCACCTCCCCCTCCCCACCTCCCATCCCTCCCCCCCCCCCCCCACACACACACACAGCTGTCTCACCACCTGGGCCTGGTGCACACCTTCACAGAGGGCAGCTGCGGCTACGACGCCGACCAGCCCACGGGTGAGCTATAATGCGACTGGCAGTAGCCGCCTATCTAGCGGCAGTAGCAGCAGCCTAGCAGTCTAGCGGCAGTAGCATAACAGTAGCAGTAGCGGCGGTAGTGGCGGCTATGGCCCACTCAACCCCCCACACACATGCACACACGCACAGACGCGGCCAAAACACACACGCGCCATCCTCTTCTCCCCCCCCCCACACACACAGGCGTGAGCGACACGCCCTCCGCCTCCGGCCCCGTGTGGTCCATGCCTTGGTCGCTCAACGCCTACAAGGTGCGACCTACGTGATGCATTGTACTGTATTGACTGTTGTCTGACGTTGATGTTTTCATTTGACGTTTGACTTTGACGTTTGGCCCACCCCTCCTAGCCCTCCTGGCAATCAGCGCCTGCCTCTGCGCCCCTCTCCCCTCACGCCCATTGTCCCTAACCACGCAACCCCCCATCTGCCCGCTGCCCGCCCCCGGTTGATTTTGGGCTGGAATCTACAATTCCTCCCGCCCTCCCTGCCTGCCTGCAGGCCTGTTAGGACGCGTGGGAGAGGGCCAGCGGCGCAAGCTTTGACAAGGCAGACCAGCAGGTGTGAGCGGGGGGAGGCGGAGAGTCAAGGGTGGTTGGGTGGGTAGGTTAGGAGAGCACCAAGGGAAACGGTCAAAATTGGGTGGGTGGGTGGGTGGGTGGGGTTGACCGGGGGAGGCTTTGAATGGCCGGGGGCACCAGACGTTATTCGTCCTGAGTAAACTTGCATGCAGAACTAACCGCGAAGGGACCGCCATCCCCCACATTTGCCCATCTACAAGCCCCATTTCCCACCCCAACATTGCCTTCTCCTAACTACCGGAGGAGTCATGCCTCATCCGTCGTGCCTGGAACTTCAATCCAAACCACCACCCCCTCCACCCCTTCCCCACCCCCACTCCGCAGGCCTCCGTGCGGCTGGGCATTCCCCCCGGCGACCAGACGCCCGGCTTCGACTCCTGCCCGGACCGGCCCGGCTCTGACGAGACGGCTAACTACATCACCTATTCCTACCCCATCTGCTACGTGTGAGTACCGTTTGCTTGTGCGTTGCGTGTGTGCTGTCGTTTGGTTTCAAGCGCCGAGGGCCTCACCCAGGGCGCCACCCCCAACCCCCGACTCCCTCAAATCCCTCACTCCTATCCCTCAGCCCCTCAACCCCCTCAACCCCCTCTCCTCAACCCCCACTCATCTCCCCTCACCCGCCTCCCCTCCCATCCCCTCCACCCCACCCC
>NC_057018.1:1662428-1671461 GCF_000002595.2 Chlamydomonas reinhardtii
TGGGCCCAATACTACGCCATCAACCCGCCTGCCGCGGCGCGTTTCCCCCCGCCCGCGCCGCCCGCCGCCTCTCCCCCGCCGCCGCCGCCGCCCTCTCCCTCCCCCTCCCCCTCCCCCTCGCCGGCCCCGGCTGCGGTGGCGTCCGCGGCGGCGCCCGCCATTGGCTCCATTGGTACCTCGTCCGGCTCTGGCTCTGGATCCGGCTTTGGATCCGGATCCGGCTCTGACTCTGGATCCGGATCCGGCTCCGGTGATGGATCGAGTGGAGTTGCCGTGCGGTCGGCGAGTGCACCCTGCGCCAGCAAGACCACCAAGGGTGCGTCTTGTCGTGTGTAGGGGGAGGGGGTGGGCGTGGTAGTGATGGGAGGGGGGCTGCAAGATGCTTTACTGTGCAAAGCGCAGGGAAAGGGTGTTCATGTTGCATGCCTGCGAATGCAGCACACAGTACTACGTGTGTGTGTGTGGGTGGGTGTGAGTATTTGCATGCGTGTTGCGTGGGGGCTTCTAGGCTGCTGTGTGCGCTTTTCGGTGTTGCTTTATGAGCCGTGCAAGTTTGTCTTTCAGCAGCTGATGAGCGGGCTCTGCGTGCTTCAAGTGCCATTATCAACTACCGGTAAACCGGTCATCACAACTTGGCTGCACACACAAACCAACATCAACAAACAAACACATGATTCCAACCCCACACACGCACAGGCTGCACCTGCCTGCCCAGCTGGAAGAGCGGCGGCACCACCTACAGCGACTGCGTCACCACCCCCGGCGGCCAGGTGCGACGGCAGCAGCAGTGCAGTGCGTGGATGGCACACCCGCCCACGCCGCCGTACAACAGCAACAGAGCCAGTTGTACCTGCGCGCGCACACACACACACACACACACACACACATGCACATGCACGCACGCTTCTTTTGCGTTACAGCTGCATGCACACGTGCCATTTCCCCGCTATCGCTGCTCTATCTCCTGCTGCCTATGCAGTATGCAGTTTTGTTTGTTATCACCTAGACGTAACTAACTACGCAAACCTAGCGACCACATGTTTAACAAGATCAACTAGTATCACAGGATGCTCGCGGCCCTTGGTGTGCGGTGGACAAGTCCGACGGCAACTGTGTGGGTCCCCGCAATGGCTGGTGGGACACCTGCGTGCCCGCCTGTGGCGGCAGTAGCAACAGCGGTGGCGGCAGTAGCAGCAGCAGCAGCGGTGGCGGCAGTGGCAGTAGCAGTGGCGGTAGCTCCGGCAGCAGTGGCGGCGGCGGCGGCGGCGGCAGCAGTGGCGGCGGCGGCGGCAGTGGTAGTGGCGGCAGTGGCAGTGGCAGTAGCAGCGGAGGCGGCAGTAGCAGCAGCGGCGCCAAGCCCAGCTGCGGCCCGGGCGCCGCCACCAAGAGCGGCCTGACCTGCACCTCAAAGGCCTGGACCATCAAGTGCGTGAGTGTGTAAGGGTGCGGGGGCGGGGGGGGGAGGGCGGGAGGGCGTGTGTGTTAGCCAGGGACATGACGAACAAAAAAAGAAGCCCGCCCAAGCGGCTATGGAGTGTGTGTGTGGGGGGGGGGGGGCGGGGGGCGCAATCATGTTCTCTTTCAGGGACGTGGTAGACCGTGCGTACGGAATCTTGAAGGAACAGCAGCAGCAGTTGCTGAATATTTGGAGGGGCAGTTCGACCGACAGGGGCAAGCAAATGGCAAAGTCGTGTCAAGCTGGTATCTACAACCCACCATCCACCCACGTCCTTATCCGCACGCACCCACACATACACGTATACACACACACACACACAAGCACACGCACACACGCAGGGGTTCCTCCGCCACCTACACCGGCTGCGCCAACCCCACCAACGACCCCAAGGGCGTGTGGTGCGCCCTGGCCAAGGGACAGGTGCGTGCGTGCGTGTGCGTGTATGGGTGGGTGGGGTGGATGTGTGTGTATGGGTGGGAGAGCGTGTGTGTATGGGTGGGTGGGGTGGATGTGTGTGTATGGGAGGCAGGGTGGGTGTGTATGGGCGGGTGGGAGGGCGTGTGTGTATGGGGGGGGCTTGCGTGTGTGGGCATGGGCGTGTGGAAGCACAAGGGCAGTAAATCGCACGCACGCCTGTCGCTTTCCCGTGAACACACACACAAAACACACACAATTTGTTGTTTCTTAACACACACACACACACACACACATGACCTCTCCCGCCCCCCAACAAATCCCACACACACACAGGCCACCGCCACTGGCACGTCCTGGGACTACTGCCCAGACGCCTGCAACCCCACAACCACTACCACCGGCGGCACTAGCAGCGGCGCCGGCGGCAGTAGCAGCGGCCCCGCACCCAGCCCCGCCGCCGCGCCGTCCTACCCGCTGCGCAAGGACTGCGGCGCCCGAGCCGTCACTGGCTTGCCCACCGGGTGCAGTTGCGCCGACTCCTACAACATTGGATTCGACGTGAGTTTCTTGCTGCTGCGTTTTTCTGTTTTCATGCGTCCTGCTGTGTCCTGCGCCAACCTGCCAAAGGCGCAAACCACTACTTCTGAAACCTGACCGAAATCGACCCACCCCGACCACCTGAATCGCAAATCCAAACCCGAACCCAAACCTCCAACGAACCTCGCTGCTCACGCACACACTCACCCGCACACAGCGAATCCACATCAACTCCTACAACTCCATTCCACTGCTCACAACCACTCCCCATTTCCCGCAAACTCACCCCCCACCCCTCACCCACCCACACACACACACACACACACACGCACGCACACAGGAGTTCGGCACCTCCTACGCCAAGCAGCGCGGCTGCACCTCCTTCATCGAGACGCAGGGGCGCGGCATCTGCATCACCACCTGCACCGCCGGCAACAAGGCCGCGAACCGCAAGCCCTACGCCTGCGACTGCGCAGCCGCGTAACAAATCAAGGGGCGGAGGGACCGGGCGGAGGGGCGGGCACCGGCGGGCGCCGCCGCCTGCTAAAGCGGCACCTGAGGCGGCGACGCCGCAGGCAACTGCGACTCGTTGCCTCGTGCGGCTTGCCTTGACTTGTTGAGGGGTTGACACGTCAGCATTGCGCGTGCGTGGCGGAAACGGTGTGAGTGGCGATGCGTGCCGCCATGCACGCAGCCGCGGCTGGCACGGTGACAATTTGCTGGGTTGCGGGCGGCGGCGGGGTGTTGGTTGGTATTGTTGCGTGTTGCGTAGCACGTCAATGTCTTCCGAAATGGAAGCAGCGTGTGCAACACGACCTTTCTTTTATTAATACAGGAATTCAGGAAGGGTACTGAAAGAGTACTTTCGCACCTTGATTGTGTGCGTGTGTGCGTGCACAATGACGACACGGCGGCTTGATTATTCTCAACTTTACTCGGCTTTCAGCGATGAAGGCAACTCTACACATTGAACGTTGAACGTTGAATGCAGTGGCGTGTGTGAAAAAGCAAACGTCTGGGAAACAGGTGGAAAAGGTGGAGTGCGTGTGTGCCTTGCTATGGTCTGTTTGCAGATCTGGTTTGCAGAGTCAGCGGCTTGCGCCGTCTTGATCAGGTAACTTGCCAGCATGTGGCTGTGTGCTGGAGTGCACGAGGGAGTTCGTCCCTTTCCGCAGTTTCATTATTATCGGGTAGCTAACCAAATGAGTACACCGCCTTTCACAAGCCGCTAGGCGGGCATCGGGATGCATGTAGAGCACCGCAAGGTGTGTCAGCACGGCAATATTCTCTTGGGATTGGACAACCCTAATTCGTACGCGATGCATTGCAGCCGGGCGCTGTGTGTGCTTCGGGATATTCTTCCACAAGTTGCGCTTCGTTTGCGGCGGGCCGGCGGCGCGGCAGGCTTTTGCCTGGGTGTAGGATCAGGCAGCAGCATAGTCTTGGACTGTCCCTTCTTGTATTGTCGCATTCAGGGGTGCCCCTGGTCGCATTCATAGTCTTGGAGTTAAATTGGAGCCTATCCACGATGCCTTAAGTTGGAGCCTTTCCTCGATGCCAAGTACGGTATTGCCAGCACGCATACGGTGTGTTCGTGTCAGGTGCTAGCTCGCAAGGCTTGCGATCTGCGAGTGCAGGTGGTGCAGGCGGCTGTGCGTAGCAGGAACGCCGTAAAAGGACTTGATGACGAGCTGGGGCTACCCAGTATGTGGGACTTAGAGGCCTTCCTCCCACACTGTGTATGTGTGTGCCGCTCGCTGCTGCCGTTTGGACTGGGTCCCGGGCACCCCCAGTCTCTCGCCCTCTGCAGCAACCGGCCTGGAGCACAGAGAGTTAAGAAGAGATGCCGTGACCTGCAGCCGGGGGCAGCGTGGAGCGAGGGTGGGGAACCACTAGTACGGCGGAGTGAGTGGGGGCTCGGATACGACGAATCGAATTTTGCTTCTGCCCTCAGTAAATGCTCTACCGGGTGGCTGAGCGGGGGAGTAGGGCGCGGGAACCGTGGAGAGCTGAACCTGTGGGGAACACCTGGAGACTCTGAAGTTAGGGCGCGGCAGGGCCCCATCTTGCCATCACGCCCAATCTTTCTTGTCGGCACAGGCCGCCGCCCCAAACTTTACACACACCCCCCCGCCAGCCGCAACCAAGTTGCTGCCACAGCCCGGTTTCCACTACCGTATGACCAGCCACAATCCACAACTTTCCGGATTTCCCACCCAGTTCGTACGGAATGCATTGCAGCCGGGCGCCGTCCGGGCGCCGTGTGTGCTCCGGGACATTTATTCTTCTGCAAGTCGCACTGCGTTCGCGGCGGCGCGGCAGGCTTTTGCATGGGTGTAGGATCAGGCAGCAGCATAGTCTTGGAGTTAAGTTGAAGCCTCTCCATGTTGCCGCCAAGTATTGCCAGCACGCATAAGTTTGCGTCAGGCACTCCGCACTGCTAGCCTGCAAGGCTTGCGGTTTGCGGGTGCGTGTGGTGCGCGCGGTGTATGTATGTTTGCCGCTCGCTGCTGCCGTTTGGACTGGGTCCGGGGCACCCCCGGTTCCTCGACCGCTGCAGCAACCGACCTGGAGCACAAAGAGTTTAGAAAAGATGCCGTGACCTGCAGCCGGGGCAGCGTGGAGCGAGGGTGGGGAACGGCGGAGTACGGCGGAGTGAGTGGGGGCTCGGATACGACGAATGGAATTTTGCTTCTGCCCTCAGTAAATGCACTACCAGGTGGCTGCGCGGGGGAGTAGGGCGCGGGAACCGTGGAGAGCTGAACCGGGGAACACCTGGAGACTCTGAAGTTAGGGCGAGGCACTTGCCATCACGACCCGCCGGCCCAATCCAAGTTGCCCCAAACTTTACCCTCTCCCCCCGCCATGGGAGAACTGGGAAGTTAAGCCTTCATCTTGGCCAGCCCCATCTGGTACGGCACAATCGAGAAATCGCGCGCGTCGGCTAACGACTGCTTCTGCAGCTTGCTCAGGCGTGTCTTCGTCCCTCAACTACATTCCCTACACCAATTGCTTTACGGCCTGCCTCGATCGCAAGCATGCAGCTCACCGGAAGCAAGTTTTCGGCGATGCAGGGGCCGCGCTGCGCCTCTGCCGGGGTCAGGCCCAAGGCAATTGCAACTGCGCACCCTTCTTCATCCCAAATGCATGTGGTGCGGCAGCTGGGCTTGGCGCCGTCCCCTTTTTGCGGAAGTAGGCCATCTTTTTCAACGAAGGCGGTCAAGGCGGACGCTCCCAGCGACCAGCTGGACACTGCCATGCTGCGCATGATTTCGGAGCTTTCGGGTCGAGTGGACGAGGCTGTGGCAGTGACCGTGACCAAGAACAACGAGGCCGCAAGGCAAATCGCTTTTGCCAGCGACTCGGAGCTCCGCAAGCGCGTTGTGGCTTCCATTCAGAAGCTGTCCAAGGGACTTCTGGAGAGGGATGTCGAGGTGAGCCGTTTGGGTCGGCGGTGTAAGGGGCAACATCCCCAGCCGAATTCCACTTCCGAAAGCTCCCCCGGCCCGGCCCACGACGGATCCAGGCCCGCTTCTACATCAAACGACTCTTCTGCATGCAATTGTGTCGCGAAGATCTAAAGATTTCTCAGGAAGGGTCGTGTGCAAGCGTCGGCCCATTCTTGATTCTCTTTCGGTTGAAGACCGGCCCGCTTTCGCTGACTCGCCCGGCCTCCTTTTCCAAACTGCAGGTGCGCCTTCTGCTGCTGGCCGCGCTATGCTGCGAGCACTTGCTGCTGCTGGGCCCGCCCGGTAAGCACTAGACTTGGTCTCGGTAGCTCGGCACCGCGGCTTCTCGCCCTCACCTTGCGCGCCCCCGCGTCTAAGGCTCACCCTTATCACTACATGGCCCCTCTATGGCTCTCACGGCGTCACGTGCCAATTGGGTCTTGACCCAGAGCCCGTCAGCTTCGACCATCCATCTCCTGTCACCCCACCCGTCCCCACGAACACCGCTCTGCGCTCCCTTCCCTTGTGCACTGTACGCGTGACACCTTCCCCCGCACAACCTCTCATGCCCCGACACGCCGACGCGCATAACGCCAACGCCCAGCACATAACCATCAACACCAACACACCATGTATATACACACAACACCTTCACTCATACCATCGCGTGCTCCTTCCAAACACGCACGCACAGGCACTGCCAAGTCTGAGCTGTCGCGCCGGCTGTCGTCGCTGTGCGGCGGCACCTACTTTGAGCGCCTGCTGACCCGGTGGGTGATTTGAGGGTGTGTGAAAAGAGGGAGTGGAGGGGGTCAGCTGGGTGGGTGGGAGTGGGTGGATTGCGGAGGTGGATGTTTGGGTGCGTGGAGGGGTTCGGTGTGTGGGGCGCTGGCATGCTAAGGGGGTGGGTGCGGGGATGCGGGGCGTGAGGGAACCAAGCCGCAAAGCGCACTGGACTGGAATGCACTGCAAGTTTTAAGAAGGCGGGTCGGTATGGCCGTGGGCTTAAAAAGGAGGGGGCGCTGGGGCGTGGCAGGTTGCGTCGACACGCGCGTGTGTGCATCACCCACCTGTCCGCCTGCCCCGCCCGCCTGACATCCTTAATCCGCCGCCCCCACCATCACACGCGCGCAGTTTCTCGGTGCCCGAGGAGCTGTTTGGCCCCCTGTCCATGAAGGGTGGGTGGCGCAGCATACTGTGTGTGTGTGTGTGTGTTTGTGTGTTAAAAAACGAAACGAAAGCCCGCCCAATGTGTATGTGTGTGCGTGTGTGTGCGTGTGTGTGTTTGTGTGTGTGTGGTGTGGTGGTGTGATGTCGGGAATGGGGCTGCCTGAGGAGGAAAGCACAGGGGGACTTGGTGGGATGGAGGCGAAGGTGGCGATGGTGGTGGTGGTGAGGGTGGGGTGGAAGGGGATGAAGGGGCAGGCCAGTGAGATTGGGGTCGTGGGGAATGTGCCTGATCCCACCACAGGGGGTCGCGCTGGGTCGCGCGCGGAGGGAGAGTGGTGGGTCTGGGTACCGATGAGGCAGGTGGCAGGTGCAGAGTCATGTTGAAACCGGCCTCCACGCTTAAGCAGCACCGTGTAACTGGTCCTGCTGCCACTGCCACTAGTTGCTGTTGCCCCTGCTCCCCTGTCCCCCAAATGGACGTCGGCCATGTTCCATGTTCAACACACGCCGTTCGCATGAGTGGCTAACCCCACTCCTCACTCCCCACTCCCCACTCCCCAACTCCACTCTGCTCGCTGCAGGCCTGGAGAACGACCTGTACGTGCGCCAGACGGACGGCTACCTGCCCACCAGCGAGGTGGCGTTCGTGGACGAGATCTTCAAGGTGTGTGGGGGGGGGCACTGGGCGCACTGGAGGGGGGGGGGTTGTAAATACCAGCCCAAGCTAAACCAAAATGCGGGGGTTTACAGTCGTGGACGAGGTGGGGGGGGTATATTCGTGGACGAGATCTTCAAGGTGGGGAGGGAGGGGGCACTGGGAGGGGTTTGGGAAATGTGAGGCGGGGTTAAGAGCACGGGGCAAGGCTGAATTCAATCCCAAGCCCAAACCTCTGCCGCTCCCACAGCTCCACGTGCCCTCCCCCTCCCCCACCCCAACCCACCCACGCACACGCATACCAGCCACGCACGCGCAGCCGGTCGGGTTTCCCCAACACACCAACCACACCCAGCACCCAATGACCCCCTTAACCCGACCCCTCAACCCGACCCCTCAACCCGATCCCTCAACCCGACCTGTCCAACCCCACTCAACCCCACTCAACAACACCACCACCCGACCCCTCAACCCGAACCCCCAACCCCACTCAACACCACCACTCGACACCACCCACACACACACACACACACACCCACAGGCCAACAGCGCCATCCTGAACGCGCTGCTGACGCTGCTGAACGAGCGCCTGTTTGACAACGGCAACCAGCGCCTGGAGGCGCCGCTGCTGTGCCTGGTGAGACCCGGATGTAGTGCGGGGGGCAGTGGCGCTTTCCCGGCTTGGGCGTGGTCGGCGCTGGATAGGAGGGGGGTTGTAAATACCAGCCCAAACTAAACCAAACCCAATGCAATAGAGCGAGGAGGGGGAATGTGAGGGTTGAATGTGGTTGGGCAGGGGCGGGAAGGCTGGGGATCATCAGGACCCCACCAACTGCAGGGCAGTTTCCGACCGGGCAACCAAGCGGTGCAGGGTGGGCGTTGTCGGCGCTGGATGGGAGGGTGGTGTGGTTTGGGGAGGGGCGGGCGAGGACCCTGGGGGCGAGCGGGCGGGTGAATAGGTCGGGGCGGGCTGGACCGTCCGGTCGTTGTGGTCATGAATGCATCTACCCTCCCCCCCTGTACCACTTCCTTAACTAATCATGAATGTAACCCCTCCTCGACTTCGACTGCAGTCTTCAGTGCATCCTGTACCGCTTTCCCAACCATCTTTGCACCTGCATCTTTGCACCTCCCCCCAACCACTTCCATCACTGATCATGAGTGTAACAACCCCCCGCCCCTCCCTCCAACCCCCCCCCCCCCTGCAGGTGGGCGCCTCCAACGAGATGCCCGAGTCGGAGGAGCTGGACGCGCTGTACGACCGCTTCCTCATCCGCCGCACCGTGTCGCAGGTGAGGGGAGAGGGGGTTGGGAGGGGGGGAGAAGGCGTGTGTTTTTGGTTGGGA
>NC_057018.1:1691534-1720048 GCF_000002595.2 Chlamydomonas reinhardtii
CTTCTTGACACACACACACACACGCACACACACACACACACACACACACGCACACACGCACACACACACACACACACACACACACACACACACACACACACACACACACACACACACACACACGTCGTGTTGCCTTCCCTCCTTGTTCTTACCTCTGACGCACACATCGCAGGTGATGAGTGGTGTGGTGGTCGGCTCCATGATGCCGCAGCAGCAGCAGCAGTCGCCGCCGTCACCGGGGGGCCAGCAGCGCCACCACCACATGCAGCAGCCCGGCGGCGGCCCGTCGTCACGTGAGTAAACAACCGCAATTGATTGCGATCGCGATAGCGATCACCAAATTGAAAGGAAAGTGATAATGTCGGCGAGGGGTTTACAAGGGGTTGGCGGCAGGGCGCTCCGGTTTTGCTTTTCTCGTACGGTACAGATACCCTTGCAACCGCTTGAGAGCACTTTAAATACGATGCGCAGCCCGCGACGCCGGCCCCTCACCGGACTTTTGGGACGTGATTCATTGGGCTCGGGCACACAATCACCTCCCGTCCCCTCATTCACCTTCTCGTACTGTTGCGTGCCCGCGCATCCCGACCCCTACCAGCCCCCACCCCAGCACGCAAGCACGCAGCAGCGCCCCCGACCTTTTCCCCTCCCCTTTCCTTCCCTTCCCTCGCCATCCGCCATCCCCTTCCTCTATGCCTCTTCACCCTCTTCCCCCATTGCCCCCCCCACCATAACGCGCAGGTGCCTACACGTCGGGTTTCGCGCCGCCGCCCCGCCCGCCGCCCGCCCCCACCTCCGCCGCCGCCTCCGTCGCCGCTTCCGTCACGGCGGCGGCCGCCGCCGCCGCAGATGCCGGCCTCGCCGCTGCCACTGGCGGCGTCAGCGCCCGCGCCTCGCCCGTTGTGTGCGCCGCCGCCGTCATGGTGGACGCCCCAACCACCACCACAACCACCTCCACGAGCAACGGCAACGGTAACGGAAAGTATAACGGTAACGGAAACGGCGGCAGCGCCTCGCTGGCGGCCGCCGCCACTGCGGCATCCGCCGCCGCCGCCCGCGCCACTTCGAGATCCAGCCCTAGCTCTGGATCTATCTCGCCTGGTGGTCCGGGCCAGCCGCCCATCAAGATGGTCCGTCTGGGCCCGACGGTTGACGTAACGGCCACGGCCACCACCGTAACGGTGACCGGCTCAACCGCCGCGGCGGCGCCGATGCTGTCGACTGCGGGTGTGATTGACGACGTTGAGGCCGAGGTGAAGCCGCCGGCGACGCCGGCAGTGCCGGCGGTGGAGCCTGGCTGCCTGGCTGGCATCTGGGAGAAGGTGCGTGGCTTTCTCTTGCAGTACCGTATAGGTTTTGGTGTTGTAAGCATCTTTTAGTAGTTGCTTTGCGTGTATCGCGCTGGCATCGCCTCACCGCGACGTCTGACCATGAAGCCACCCCTTCAGAATCTGGATCCAATGCCCATCTCCTTCTTCCTCTTCACAGGATCTGGACGCCAGCGATGTGGGGGGCTACGAGAAGGCGCTGGACCTGTGGCAGGTGGGGACAGGAAGGGGGGAAAGGGGGGAAGGGGGAGAGGAGGAGGGAAAGGGGAGGGGGCTGTCGGAGCGTGTCAGTGTGTATGGCACGCGCGCCAGGAGGCGGGCTGAGGGTTGGGGTTGGGCGGCTATTGTGGGAGGGCGCTGGACCTGTGGCAGGTGGGCAGAGGTGGAGTTTTAGAGCCCAAACTAAAGGGGCGAGGGGGAGGGTTACTTGCCCTAACTCTGTGCACCAACGCACTCTGTGCCGCACACCAACCACCCACCACCCACTTGTCTAACAACCCCACCCACCCGCTTGTCTAACGACCCCACCCACCCACTTGTCTAACAACCCCACCCACCCGCCCGCACACAGATCAGCGGCGTGCAGAAGGCCACCGCCCGCCTGATTGAGGGGCTGGAGCTGCACGCGGTGGCGCCCAGCAGCGGCCCCCCCGGCGGCGCCCAGCGGGCCCCCGGCGGTGCCTTCCACGTGCACTTCCTCACCATCATCCCCTACTTCAAGGTCACCGAGGTGTGGAAGGGGGGTGCGCGAGGTGGATGTAGAGTTAAAAAGAACGAAGACTTCATTGTGTGCGTATGTGTTTATTTATCAAATTATAAATTTATGGGGGAAGAGAGGGAGGGGTAGGGGTAGTTCATCCCTTACTTCAAGGTCCCCGAGGTGAGGAAGGGGGCTGCGAGAGTGGATGGTGTGTGTTAAATATACAAAATAATGCGTGTGGTTGTGGTTGTGGTTGTGCGTGTGTTTATTGGAGCGTGTGTTGGAAAGCGCAAGGCAAGGAAACACACTTCGGGCTGTGCGCGTCTGGGGATGAGGCGCTCAGGTCCTCCAATCCCGACGAACCGAGGGAGGCGTAATGTGCCTGAGCAGATGTGTGGTGGGGGACGGAGGGGTAGTTCATTCCAATCCCACCTCTGGCAATGGGCCGGGGAGGGTGTCATGGCCGGGGAGGGTGTCGGGGCCGGGGAGGGGCCAACGAACAGAGCTCAGGGTCCTGCCGGGAACACACGGGTGCACCCCACGCGCGCGCACACATGCACACACGCGTTTCCTTGGCATACACATACGCACGCATACCGTATATTTTTATTTGAAATCGTCACGAACAGACACCAACACACGCACACAACATGTCGCACACGCACACACGCACATCTGGGCGGGCTTCGTTTTGTTGTTTTCTTTTCAACACACGCACATGCAGGTGTACCCAATGGGCGGCGGCGCCCGCTCCAAGATGCGGCGGCGTGACCAGCGCGGCGGCGACGCCATGGTGGGCGGTGCCGGGGTGTGGTGTGGTCTGGTCTGGTCTGGTGGCTGTCATGGTGTGAATGGTCTGGAGTGGTTCCATAGGATGACGTGGTCACTGGGAGGCAGACGCCATGGTGGGCGGTGCCCGTGGTGTGGGAGGAAGAGCTGCCGCACGCCGGTATCTCGCTCCCCCTTCTCATCTTCAGATTCTTTTACATCGGGATTGATAAACACAGCACCACACACTCTCGAACAGCACCTCACAAGCGTACACACGCACACACGCATATAGCCCTGTTTCCTTGTACCAAACACGTATCCACAACCGCACACTCCCTCTCAACACCACTCACAGGCCTGCGCGGAGCGGGTGCCCACGGGGGTGGTGTGCCGGGCCAGCTGGGGCGCGCCCTTCGCCGGCGAGCTGGAGGAGAGCTACACCATCCCCGACCCGGTGCGTACGTGGTGTGTGTGTGTGTGTGTGTGCTTGTGTGGTGTGTGTGTGTGCGTGTGCGTGCGTGTGCTTGTGTGTGTGTGCACTTGTGTGTATGTGTGTGTATGTCTTTGAGGGAAGCGCTGGTGTCATGTGCTTGCCTCCACCCCTTGCCTGCCTGCTGGATTACGGTGCCCACACCGCACCCAGCCATCTGCCACACCTATACCCACCCACATACGCACCCGCCACACCTGCACACAGGTGGGCGCGCCCGACTGCATGCACGTCACCAGCACCATCCGTGTGGGCGACAAGTCCGCAACCACCCTGCAGGCGAGGGCGCGTTGTTTGCAGGGGGCGGGGCGGGGCGCGCTGTTTCTAGGCGGGATGGGGCGCGACGTGGCGGGATGGGGTGGGGCGGGACGTGGCGGGATGGGGTGGGGCGCGGGATGGGGTAGAGCTGTATGCCCGAGGGTAATAAATGCAGGGGCGGGCCGGCGGAGCAGTACGTGCGTGCGCTCCCTCTCCTTCTCTGTATCGTGCCTCTGCATTGCGCTGCTTTCCCTTATTGCGACGCGTTGTGACGAGCCCCACAACCTCCGCCTCTCCCTTGGACTTGTGATACTTGGGATTGGAATGACTTAACTCCCCCCTGTTATTCTCCTTTTGCGTCGAGTGGGATGGCGGAAACAAACCCCCTCCCCCTCCTGCACCCCCCGCCCCTTCCCCTCCCCTGCCGCACTCCCACCACCCACAGGTGTACCAGCGGCGGCGCAACTTGTCGGCGGCGCAGTTGATCAGCGCCAGCGAGAAGCGGAACGGCAAGGCGCACGACGTCCTGAAGCGCTTCGGCATGTAATAAGCTACGCACAACTTTCTCGCTTGTGTTGGATAGCACCGGTACTTTACCGCGTGACTTGTGCTTGCGGCGTGTGCGTGGTGAGGTGAGGAGAGGGTGGTGTGAAGGGAGTGAGGGGCGTGGCAGGCGGGGGCCGGAACGAGTGACGACGGGGGCGGTGGTGGCGAAGGGGGACGGGGGCATGTGGGTATCAACACACATACACACACGACACGGCACGGCACGTTGCCCAGGCCTGGAGCAAGACCAAGACCAATTGGCATGGGGTAGGACCAGACACAGCTGCATGTGCATAGATGGATAAAACTGTGTCAGCTGCTTGCTTTTTACCGGCAATACGGTACACGGAACACCGGTAAAGCGGTTATGCCTGTACTTGTCCATCAAGTCAACCTTTGCCGTAACGTGCCATCCGTTGTGTGCGCGTGTCGTCTGAGCACGTTGCGGGTGTGTGAGGTTAGTTGCTGAGGTCCGTGCGTCTGTGTGTGTGTGTGTGTGTGTGTGTGTGCAATTGTTGCAATGTGATTTAGATTATTCATTCATCGGCGGGAGGGGGTGTGGAAGCAAGGCGCCCGGCACAGGCTGACGCAGCAGGGCGGCCATTACGCACACAGACAACAACATTGCCGTGACGTAATAAGGCGTGATACCCACGTGACATACCTTATGGTGGTGGATGCCTAGGTTGGGGCGACGTCATTGGATGTGCGGCCCGGGGAGAAACGGGGCGAGGCGACGTGTTGGTTAGAGGCGGCATAATCGGAGGTGCGGGCCGTGCGGCCCAGGGGAAGAAGGGGCGAGGCACGTGTACCGTATGTGGCAGTGCGCGTAAGCGGACCGTGGGGGTTGTAGATACCAGCCCATACTAAACCAAACCCAATGCAATAGAGCTTGGGGGCTTGAAAAGCCTGTGCGCACGACACAAGCACAGACCGCACCTCTGCATTGACTGCTGCTAATGCTCATGCCGATGTATAGGGACATAACCAGGCGAGCGCGGCGCGTTTGTACAACAGGTGACCAGGTGTAACGAGCATGCACTTTTGGACCTCTGGTTCATTACACCAGGGCTGTGCCGCCATCATGTGGCAGAGAGAGCCAGGGAGCCAGGGTGGCCCCTTTGTCGCCGCAGTCGGATTGTTGTAAACTCCTTGCGGGCTCAGGTACTACAGAAACGCCAAGTTGTGTAATCTTATCAGCTCAACTGCCGTACTACTGGAATGCCAGGTCGTGTAATATTCCAAGCTCAGCTCCCGGGAGTGCCTCGGGAGTGCCCGCCTGTGCTGCAGGCCCCAGACTTCAGCGTGCGGGGCTCGGGTCTGTCATTGACGTGCTTCAGGATGTGTGTGGTCATCACGGATTCACGGCCCACAGCCGTGGCCCAGCCCCAGCCCTGGCCCAGCCACAGGAATGCAAGGCAGGACACCCAGCTTGTGGCGGGGCTGTCAGGATGCACAATGGCACCCTTGGTTGGTCGGACTGCACTTCTTGCAATGTCGCATTCATAATCTCATCGTGTGGCTTCGTAGAAGCGCGGCCAAAAACTCCAAAACGCTTCTCCGCATTCGGCGGGTTTTGGGCAAATTTCTACGGAACCCCTGCGGAAATTGGTGGATGCGTGCCGCCGTTCAAAGTGTTGTCGAAAGAACGTCACGGAAGGAAAACGCAATGGCTCGCCGTGGCCGCGGGGTTGGGGGGGGGTGTCGAAGGCGAAGGCTTTGTGAGATCTTAGGCGGAAAATCGCTACTTCTGGGGCTCACGACAGGCCACGTCGATGCTCGGACCAGCTCGGACCAATCTTTCCTAACTGATGGTTGCGCGTGCGGTGCGGCATCTGGAGATCACACATGATGGTTTCGCTCCTGTTGTAGGCGTACAGGTGCCTTCAGCGTCGATGCCAGGTCTGGCCGAGGGGCGCGGGAGTTGGAGGACTTCCGAGCCAAAAGTGTGCCGACGTCGGGTGCGCGAACGCCGTGCACGACCACGCTTCCTGGCGACCGCCATGCTGTAACCTGTGTCCTGCACGTCATCTACAACTGCATTTAGGACATCGCTTGGCGGGCCAAGCCCTCAGCCAGTGCTGACAATTAGTGGCACCATCAGCGCGCTTGCCGGACTTGACCAAGCCTTGCGTTTCTAGACAAATTAGTTACCTTTGATCACTGCGTATACATATAAATTAGGTTTGAATAGAATCGGGGCTAGAAATCAGAGCCCTGCTCGTTTCTGCTAGGGACGGGGTCCATGGCAGACTTATCGGCCCTGGAGGAGCTGTTATTAGGTGGATATGATGTCGGTGCACTGCTGGCTGCACAGGCGTCTGCCGGACAGGGGCCGGGTGCGCTGCTGGGGCTCGGAGGAGGCTTGAAGCCACCACTGACGCAGTCTGGGCTGGGCTGGGCTGGGCCAGCGCCCACTGACCAGAGCTCAATCTACCAGGTGCGACAAAAGGGCTCAAGCGGTGTTGGCACTTCGTTACGAGGATTCGTGCGAGAAGCTAGGTCCTGCAGCGGTTTCAAGGCTTCGCGCTGCTCCGAACGTGTATTGCGAAGCTGGTTTTATCGCATCGGCGGCTAACCTGCCAGCCCGGCCTCGTGTGCGTAAGGGTACCATTCCTACGCGACTCTACGTGCGCACTTTACCTTTGCCGCGCAGGAGGTCGCACAGAGCCTGGCTGCCAAGCTGGAGGAGCACCGTATGCAGCAAGTCCAAGTAGCGACGGCGCTGCAGGTGCGAGCAGGGCCAATGGTCGGTCGGTGAGGCAGTTTCTCTGCTTCGCCACGCTTCGAGCCTTAACGGGCCGTGCCCAGAGCGCACCTGTTCTTACATATCAAAACTGAAATATTCCCTGCAGACACTACAGCAACTGCAGCAGCAGGAGGCTCTCGCGAACCTGACGCACCAGTATTTGCACCAGCATGGCGCCCAGGCGCGCGCTGGCAACCCGTTCCAGCGAAGCCGCACGACGGACCTGGAGAGCCTGGGCCGCGGCCCGGCCGCCTACGACCCCATGCTCTCGCCGGGCGCGGGCGCGGCATTCGGCGCGGGCGGCCTCAGCCCCGCGGAATTCGGTTCGCACCATCGCGCCCAGCTCGCGGCGCTGCAGCAGGCCGCGGCCTCGGGCGGCCACGCCGGCCCGCACCAGTCGCTCGCGCTACGCGTTCCGGGCGTTGCGGGGCTGCAGCACAACCTGCCTGTGAGATCCTTCAGCTCAGAGCACCTGCTGGCAGGGCAGCGCCCGCACCACCGTCCGCCGCAGCAGCCGGGTGGCCCGGGGCCCGCGGGCGGTATGGGCATGGGCGTGGGCGGCATGGGCGCAGGAGGTATGATGGGAGGTCCCGGCCAGCAGCAGGGCCCGCCCGGCTCCGGCGGTGGCGGCGGTGGTGGTGGCGGTGGCGGTGGAAACGGGAATGGAAACGGCATGAGCGGCCAGGCCGGTGGCCCCAGCAAGAGGTGAGGGGGAGGGGGAGGGGGTTAGGCGAGGGCCACAGCGCGCGGGGGAAGGTAGTGTACTTGGACGCACATGCATCAGCAGCGCTTCGCCGAGTGTCTTTCCGGCTTCTCGATGCTTTGGGGGGTTCGCAGTATTGCATACCGTATGCGCCACGGTCGTACAGCTTCGTGCTCTGCTGACGTGCTGCCTAAATTTATTTCATATGCTGCTGCTTCCCATGAACACAAATGCGTGAATGTATGTGTGCCCAATCTACGTCTGCAGGGCGCCTCTGCGGCAGCCCTCCGGCCTGGGACCCAACGGCCGCAGCGGCCAGGCCGGCGGCTCTAACGGCTCCAACGGCAACGGCGGCGCCGCCAACGGCGCGGCTGGCAGCGGCGCAAACGGCGGCGGTGGCGGCGGCGGCGGGCAGCGTGGCGGCGCGGACGGCGGGCGGCGGGCCCGGTACGCTGCTACTGCCAAGGCCCCCTCGTGGGCGTCGGAGGACTGGCACCCCATGAAGGTGGGCGGGCGGCGGAGTTGCCGTTCGCGGGGCGAGGCGGGGATGACGGGGCTGCATAAACTGTCGGTGAAGCCATGAAGCCGTGAAGCCGTGATGACACGGCCATGCATACTCCTGTCCCTGTCCCCGCCCCTGTCCCTGCATGTGTGCGTTGTTCTCCACGCTTGCCTTTTCGCCCGCGCTGTTCGCACCTTCTCCCCACGCTCACTTCTCTTGCATCTCTCAACATTTTCATTCTCATCTCACCACATCACCCCGCCGCACCGCCGCACCGCTGCCGCCGCTGTCACCACACGCACGCGCGTAGGCCGTCATCGCGTCAGGCGCACACGCCAGCGGCGGCACCGGCGTCTTCCTGCCACACCTCGCCGCCACGCCGCCCGTCACTCCCGGCACCGCCGGCAGCGGCGCCGCCGGCTCTGACGCGGCGGCGGCGGCGGCCGCCGCCGCCGCCGTCAAGACCGGCCTCGCCTCGCCCGCCACCTCTGCCGGCGGCGGTCCTGGCACAAGTGCCGCCGGCGCCGGCGCTGGCGGCGCTGGCCTTGGCGGCGGCTTGGCATCGGGCCGCAACTCCTGCGACCGCGCCAGTCATGACAGCGCCAGTCACCGCCACAGCAGCGGCCACAGCCACGGCCACATCGCCTCCGCCCACGCCTCGCTGACCGGCCTCAGCGGCGGCGGCACCACCGGCGCCGCCGCCGCCGGCGCCGTCGGCCTAAACCTGGGCTTGGGCCTGGCGGCAGGCATGCACCCGCAGCACCCGCTGCTGCAGCACCAGCAGCACCAGCAGAACCAGTACCACCAGCACCACCACCAGCAGCACCAGCAGCACCACGCCAGCGGCGCCAACGCCCAGGGCGGCGGCTCCCTGATGCTGCCGGCACCCGCTGGCCAGCACCAGCACCCCCACCAGCACCACCACCACCTACCCGTCGGGGCCGGCCTGCAGCACGCCGCCTTCTCCGCCGCGCCCGGCACCGCCGCCGGCGGCGCCGCCGCCGCCGCCGGCGCCTTCAATGGCGGCGGCATGGGAGTGCCCGGCATGTCCGGCATGGGCATGGGTGCGCCGCTGTCGCCTCTGTCGCCGCGCGACGGCGTGAGCCCCTCCTGCTCCGCCGAGTCCAACGCTCTGGGCTCCGGCTCCGGCGGCCTGGCCTCCGGCGCCGTCGCCAGCGCCGCCTCCGCCGCCTCCGCCGCCTGCGCCTCAATCGCGAGCCTGGGCTTTGCCCCCGCCGACCTCGTCAGCGGTCTGGGCATGCTGGGCGGCAGCGGAGCCGCCGCCGCCTCCGGCGGCGGCGCGGCCGCCTCTGGCGGCGCCTACGGCGGCGGCGCTGCCGCCGGCTGCTACAGCCGCGGCACCACGCTGGACAGCTACAGCCGGGCCTCCACCACGGGCTGGGCTACGGCCTCGGAGCTGGACAGCCTGCCTGCGGCGGCCTCGGCGGCGGCGCTTGGCTATCTGGCGGCGGGCGGCGCGGCGGGCGCCAGCGGGCCGGACGGCATGAAGGTGAGGAGCTGGGGGTTGGAGGAGGGTTTTGTTGCGCGGCGGTGGGAGTAGCAGTTCGGGTCAGGGTCAGGATCAGGGGCGGAGGCAGGGGAGGTTTGGAGCACGGAGCGGGCGGTAAAAGGGCGTGTGGGCTCCAGCTTACGCCACAGCAGCCACCCAGCAGGGTCCTGCGACAGCCCTACCCATCGGCTAATTGTTGTCCCCCCCGCTCCCGGCCCGCTCCTGCCCCTGCTCCTGGCCTGCTCCTGCCCCATCGGTAACAACGCGCCTGCTACCGTATACTACTGTTCCTGGCTACGCCTTCATCACGTAAATAATCATCGTTTGTTTTACATAATCGTCGTTTCTTACATATTCGTTCATGAATTATGTAACCTCAGGTCGTGGCTGAGGAGCCGGAGCGCGAGCGCGCCGACGCCCTGGAGTTGGAGTGCGACTTCGCCTCGCTGGCTCGCGAGCTTGCCGAGCTCATGGGTCGCCAGCAGCAGGCGGCCGAGTAGCAGCGGCGACTGCAGGAATCAGGAAGCAGAAGCAGCGGCAGTAGCAGGCACAGCAGAAGCCTGTTGAGTTGGGATGGATGCGCCGCGACGCACCTCGGGCTGGCCGCATCTTTCTGCTCTTGCGGCGACGGCCATCAAGCTACAAAAGACAATAACGACAGTGGCAAACGAATAACTTTGCGCGTTGCGTTTAGCTGCGCGTGCGTTTAGCGGCGCGGACGATTGCAACGCCTCGCAACCAGCCGCCGGCGACCCGGCGAAGCCACAAAATAAAAGCGCGCCGATGGGCAGTGCCGGCGTTGGGTAACTCAACCTCTGCTGGTGCCGCTTCCGCCGCCACAGTAGCAGTAGCAGCGGCGGCGGCGGCGACGGTTTTGGTGGCGGTGGCGATGGCAGGAACTGAATAACTGGGGAGGCTTCTTCACAGCGTTTGTGGACTTCGTGCAGCCAGCAGCACATGGGAGAGCCTCTGCGTCGCCTCGGAGTGGCATCTGCGTCGTTTGGGAGGAGGCCAGCGGTGCTGCACCTCTCCCACGGCACTGTCGGATGCCCCGCGGCCCGCTGTAGCCCGCAGCAGCAACAGCAGCTGCAGCGGCCGTGGAGCCGCGAAGACGAGCCCTCCTTCTCGGGCCTCCGCCGCCCGCGCTGTCTCTCTGGTGTCACGTTTTGCAAGTGCGAGTGGTTGGTCGAGTGCGCATGTTAGCAGCGGTTGGCGGTTGGTGGTCGGCGCAGCTGCGCCCGTCGGTCGGATGGTGCGAGAGGCCGCGGAGGCGGCGGCGGTGGTTATTTTCTGCGGCATAAGGTTGCATTAGCACTACGTACTGACACGGCTCTAGATACTCTGCCTGTCCGTCCGTCCGTCTGGTTTGACTTTCTACTTCCATCCATCCATCTGTTCAACAATCACGTATATCCATGCATGTATGTATCGCATGTGGCTGATGCAGCGATTGAGGGAACACGGCAATGGAGGGACACGCGCACACACGCAGCAGCTCCTTTGAGCCGCCGGCTGCAGGGCCTCTCGGTGGCAACAACAACCACAACTGCATCAACAACAAACGCAGCAACTACAGCACAACTGCGCAGGTGTTTGTGTGTGCTCGGATACTTTTAAACTGCGTTTGCGGCGGCGGCGGGGTCTGCACTGCCGGGTTTGTTTGTACGGCATGCGCACAACGCGACCGCGTTTTGCCGTACGGCCTGTGGTCCCGGCACAAGATACACACGTGCGTGCACGAACAGAACACATGCACACACACATGCTTTGAACACTCTCACAAAGCATGGCTTCGTGTGGTTCTGTAGAGTCCACAGCCGCAAGGGTTCCACAAGACTTGACGGGGGTTTTGAAGAAGCGAAAGGTTTCGTGTGCGTCCACGAATCGCACACGGCAGCAGTTGACCGCCGAGCTTTGAATTGATAATTGCATGGGTAGATATAAATAAGTATCTATATCCGTGTGTTCCCCGGGGTACGTAGGCGTGTGAGCGTGACCCAGGCGTCCGCGCGGTGCGGCTTTGCCATAGACGGAGTTTCGTAACACGCACACACGAATGCGGAGTTTTATATTACGCACACACGCACGCGGAGTTTCGTCAACGCACACATACACACGGATGGATACGGTCTCCATTGGCTGCGCAGCCCCTGTGCACGCCTGGGGAGCTCAGGCCGGCGCTGTTGCGGCGCAGGGTATGTGTCGTACACGGTGCCTGACAAACAACCGGGGTGCGAATGTGACGTTCGACGTGTGGGTGTGTGGGTGTATGCGCGCAGCGGGTGCTGTGAGGGCACGCACACGCATAGTGTATGGTATGGTTTGCGGGAGGAGGGGACGGCGACGCGGCGGGACACACGGGGCAGAGGCTCTTGGGGTGGCCGGGTGGGCGGATGTGACGGGATCGTGGCGTGGCGGGGCGGGGCGGGGCGTGGCGTGGCGGGGCGGGGGCGGGGGCAGGGGGCAGGGCACTGGCGTGGTGGTTGAACACGTGCCCTGCCTCCGCTAGGAATGCACAGGGGGTGGTGGAGGGGTGGCAATGGAGCCCCCGAGATCGGGTTTCTGCGAGGGCCCGGTGCTTGGGGTGTTTGGGGCCTTGGGGTTTGTCGGGTCGGGCGACAGGGGTCGAGCGGGGCCACGCGCTGCATCCGCCTTTTCGCCGCATGCAGGACACGTGAGGACCGCTGTCAGTCATATCAATGCCAGCCCGATGACGCGGCAGGGGGTGCACGAGGGACGCGCACGTGTGGCTAGGCGCATTGCGTTCTATCCAACAAGCATGCAGCCACTGGTTGAAGAGGCTGTATGTCATGTTTCCGGGCTAAATTGAGGAATTCGATACTCATGTGTGCTTGTGGATTGCGGGTTCGGCCCCGGCTGACGTGGCCGACCCAAAAGCCACGGTTACCGTTACTGGCGGTTGAGAGCGGCCGTTGAGATCGTGGCTTGTCGGGCGCCTCACTCGGAGCGCGGTATGCTGATAGCCAGCCCGACGGATGCCCGCGCGAAACCCGCGCTGCAGGCTTTGCAGCGGAGCGGGGCGCGGGCGTCGGCGGGACGGCCATGGCTGGGAATAACGAGCGAGAGTGAGGACGTTGCCGTCTGCTCACGCACTAATAAGGCGGTAGCTGCGGCTTTGTGGCTCGGCGCAGGAGCAACCAGAATAATAAAAAAGGTCAACTGCTACCGTATACAAACAACAAGACGCGGGCTGGGGTTAATTTTCCGGCCCGCGGCCACCAGGAGAGAGAGCGTGGGGCTCCAGGCAGCGGCGGCGCACGCACATTTGTGGTTGATTGCCTACTACCGGTACTCTATGGCTGTGTTGAGAAGCCGCATTTGGAGCGGACGTGCAAATGGCAGAAAAGCAACGGCATGGCTCGGCGGATAGTAGGTATATCTTGCACAGCATGTGGCGTCTGTCATTCTGTGGGTCTGGGCGGCTTGATTCGTGGGGTTGCCAGTGCATTGGAGTGTGCGGCAAAGGGGTGTGTGCGTGTGTATATGTAGCGCAACAGGATCGGCTATGAAGGATTGAGTGTGAGCCACATTGTATGAGCTAACGAGTGCGCTCGCACACCGCACTTAAACACACACGCACAGTCGCCGCGCTAACACGGCGTCGCACGAAATAATGATGGGCTAGCCGGCGGGTGCGGTGGCGACGCATGTCGCCCAATCAATAAGGAACAGGCAAGCCGGTGCGATGGACGTTGGAGACACGAGCTTGTGGCGACTGATTGTGCGTGTGCATGTGTGTACGCGTGTGCGCGGCGGAGTGGGTGTCTCACATATACAGAACAGTGGCTGCAGCAAAACGTTTTAAATCCTGTTGTTGTGTGTTGCCTGTCTTGCGCATGCGCTGGGCTTCGTTCACAGTCGGGTTTAACACCACGCGAACGACGCAGGAAGCAGCAGCAGCAGCACACAGCAACGATGCGCAACAGAGCCAGTTGTACCTGCGCGCACGCACACACATACACACATACACACACACACACACACACACACACACACACGCGCGCGCGCGCATGCACACACACGCACGCATGCATGCACGGTGTAGTGTGGCAGGGTCGCGCCGTCGTGACCGTGTGCGGTGTGCCATTTCGCCTTACGCGTCTCCAGCATTCGCATGACGGTACGCATTCCTCAGCCCGGCAGCCGCCCTCGGCAAACCCAGTCATTGCTTGGTTTGGCGCTGCGGCCCAGTTCCACTACTTGCTTGGCCTCCGCTCCACGACCCTTTTGGCGCAGCCATGCCATGCTTTAGGTGATTGCTGCGCTGGCCAGGCTCGAGCAGTCAAGCCAAAGGATTCGCCTCCTCCGTTTTTTGTTGCCCCTGGGACCACATCGCGTTGTCCCCCTCCACCCCGTGACCCGTGTGCTCCCTCCCGCCCCACCCCCTGCACTTGAAAATGATCCGACAGCCGCGGGCCTGCGGCCCTGCCCCTTTCGTGTTTCCTTATGCATCAATGGCGCCTGGGCTGGGCATAACCTGTTTCTCGGGGCTACGCCAACCTGTTTCCCTTGCCCTGTCACGTGACGTGACGTCGCCCCTGGCCCCTTAAGCTCCCTCGCCCCTTTAGCTCCGTCCCTGCCTCCCTTGGGCCTGGGCGCCTCACCTCCCCGTGTCGGCTTGGTAAGCGGTGGCGGTTTGGGCCGGGCAGCAGTGCTCGTATCTTGTAGATGCTCTCAGGCACCCGGCATCTACACATGCGTAGATGACCCTGACCGCGGCATCTACACTTAAGCCCCCAAGCCCCCCAAAACGTCTACGCTTCCCCCATTTTTGCGCCCAAACCGGCCAAAACCGTCTACACTGCGTAGATGCGTGGCACCCAAACCCAAAAATTTTTCTCCGCCTTCGGCGGATTTGGGCATATTTCTACAGTGTAGATGGAAGATACGAGCACTGCCGGGCAGCGCTCGTATCTTGTTTTCGGGGTGATGTCTAGGGCCACACAAAAACGGCCGGGTGGCCGCCGTCTTTTGTCTGGGCACATGGCAGTTTAGGCGCAAAGAGGGGGATGCCGCTTCACGACGCCAACACATCACTGCATTTCACATCACCTGGCATCAGCACACGGCTCCGACCCCTCGGCCCTCGCACGTCGACGCACTGCCACACCGTACGTAGGCCATCCGTGCTGGAGCCTTGCTGGGCCTTGCTGTAGGCGTGGTGAGTTGCTGATATAATCGAGAGGAGCCGGGCTGGTGAATGGCCAGCCGCGCGCCCGACTGGTAGTTAGGGAGGGTGGGCCACTGTGCCGCGTGTCGGCACGTGCCGGTTTTATAACCCCATGTGCCCGAGTCCCCCTCCGTATCCCACATCAACACCCACCCGGAGGATTCAAGACTCGCATGGGGTGCTGCACCCCCGCCGGCGTCTCCCGCAATCAACACCATCGTGTAACACACACACACACACACACACACACAAAAGCAATCCGGTCAGACGTCAAGACGCCTCGACGCGCCATCGCCCTCAAGCTGCATGGGCGGCGCCTCCCCTGCCCGAAGGCGCCTGCGCATGGGCGGCACCCCCCCACCCGTAGTCCAGCAGTCCCGCGACCCACACCCACGGCAGCATTGTCTTCTGTTCTGTGATGCTACTGGCAGCCACATCTGTGCGGGCGGACGCCCTTCCACCCTCACACCCACACACACGCCAACGCACCTCATGTACATTGATGTTGCGCCCAAACACACAAACAAAGCAGGCGCAAGCTACCAACCGACACGACGGGACACAAAACGACATGACACGGTACGACAGCGGTGCGGAACCTCGCCCGCCCGCCCCGTTCGCACCGTTGCGTCTTGCCGCAAGCACTTCGTCAAGTAACTAGGACATTCGCGACAGCAGCAGTTGTGAAGCCCAGGTATGGCCGCGGCAGCGACCGTACTTTTATTCCTCAGCAATAATATCATGAGGCTCCCACCACCAGCAGCAGCATTGCACGCACTTGGATTGTCCGCTCCTGTGCCATCGCACACATGCATGACACAACATCTACTACCGTACTGAGATCGTGTGGTGCCCTCGGCCCCCCATATTATACCCCTCTCATAAACACCTTTCTCTGATCTTTAGAGCCTTTTATGTACCGCAACGATGAAACAACTAAACGGGCGACGCAGCCCCTGCAGTCTTATGTGCTGGCGCCAACGGTATGATACTCCCACGGTTCCTACGTCAAAACGTCGGCACTCTATGCTTGTAATTTAATCACTCCGCTCTCCATCAGCGGCCATAGCCCCGTATTATTGCCCTCGGCACACACACCCGCCGCCCGCCCGTGCAAACCCCGCTGTAGCACTTTCGGCACGCCTGCAAAACACACACGGTGATGGCGGACCGCTGGTGGTGGGTGGGAAGTTGGGAGACTGGACACCGCGGAACTTGTGCCGCACACGGTATGTTCACACAACAAGGCCTGCTTGATCATACACCTGCTGGAGCATACCTGCTTGCAAGACCACGTGTCACCACCTCGCCACCCGCACCTCGCCGCCTCACCAACATACGGTTTTAAACCAAACAATAACCCTGAAACCCACAGTGCAGAAACGGCCACGCCAACCAACAGCGGATCGGCGTCTGAGCGGGAGCGGCGGCGATTCCGCCCGGCAGGCGCCTCCCGCAGACATGGCCAGGCCTACACCTGGCCAGTGTATGGACGCCGCAGCCCGCCACCGCCACCGCCACCGCCACCGCCACCGCCACAACGCCGGCGCCTCGCTCTCGCTGGCGGTCAGAAGTCCGCTGCTATGCATCCGAAGCCCCCGTGCCAATACCCTCAGCAACTTTGCAGCATACAGTTGCTTGGTCGGACTGTCCCTTCTAATGTCGCATTCATACCGTCACAACATGCCTTCTTCCATTGCCCCTTTCTTCGTGCGCATTGTTGCCGTGTGTGCTCGCGTGCTTCCCACGTGCTGTTATGTACCGTACCCAATTATCACTGCTTATTATCAATGCTACACGCAGGATCACACACGCCCACGTGTCCCCAATAACCTTGGTTGCTTACTGTGACCGGGCGAATCAGGCCCACCCCACCCTGCCCAAACACATAGGATGCGTGACGCCCACCGGCCCTGTCAGTGGCGCCTCCCCCATCCCCACTCCACCTCCCAAATCCCCCACCTCCCCTACTCCACCTCACCGCTAGTCCGAAACCGTGCGTCCACCTCCCAAATCCCCCAAATCCAAGCTAACAACCAAACATCCAAAAACAAACACACGCACGCGCCCACGGGCGTGCGAGCGAGCGGGCACCACATCAACCCCGAAACGCACGGGGGCCAGTCGCAAAGGTGCAGTCGCAAGTGCCCACGCACGCAACTGTGCCTAATTACCGCAATCACAACCCCCAAGCACAGCAATGCAACGCCATGCAGGTGCTTGTGCATGCAACCGGCGACCGAGTGACAAAGCTCTTTGCATGTCTTATTATATACACAGCCACAGACCACCGTACCATAACACACGATGCTTACGCAAGAGGACACGTGTAGTGCCGGCCCTAGCTCTGGCCTAGCAAGCATGCGAAACATTTCCGGTTTTCAGTGTGTGCCCTGCATTTGCCTTGCCGGCAGCCGCCTGTGCAATCATGCTGCAATGCAAGCAAAACGCCCCATGATCGCATGACAATACCCTTGATTCGCGTGCACACATGCCAGTGCGTACGGTAGCATTGCAGATGCAAATAGCCGCCATACAGGCATCCAGACCTCGGCCGCGCTAACTACCGTTCCGGGTGTTCACACACATAAAGCCGCCACTGGCCAAAGGTGACGGCGACAGTCATCTCAAATTCGCAATGTGTCGACGGCATGCGTGCGTGTCCTCATTGCTACACAACACTCCGAACGCGCCCGGCTCACGCCACTCCCCAGGAGCTCAGACGTGGCCGTGATTGATGATGCGGGCGACACCGTGTCGTACTCCCATGGCACCGTGTCGTACTCCCATGGCATCAGAAACCGTCGAGATCCACGTGACACCCGCCACACCGTGTCAAACCCTGGTTCGGCGGTTTCGGATTTGCGCCCCCAACCGCCGCATCAGCGGCTGCCGCCGCCAGCCGCCGCCTCCTCCCCCTCCTCCTCCTCCTCGTCCTCATCCTCCTCGGCATTGCGTCGGGACCGACGCCGGCTCTGGCGCGGGTTGCCCTGCGGCGGGGGCGGGAGCAATGCACGGTGGAGAAGGGGCAGGGGGGAGCGAGGCAAGGGGGAATGGGTTTGGGTTTAGGTCACATGCTTCGGTTACACCGTACGTGGCACTGACACGGGGTTGCTTTGATGATGATGAGCGGACTCTTGTCCAACACGCTCTCCACATGCCTCTCATTGCACCACCCCCACCTCCCGGACATCGGTATGCAACGGCTGCGTTCCAGGTGGGTCTCTTGGGGTTCGCGTTATCAAAACGCATCGCGGCCTTCGCTTGGTAGTCTGCGGCCAGTCTACGCCAGCCCAGCCTCTGACAGCCGTATACACCAGCTGAGAGTCACAAGCTTTAGGACGCCGGAGTGGCGCAGCTTGGCGCGGGGTTATCTCGTCAAAGGTAACGTAGCAGTTGCGGTCGCTGCTCATGCTCACGCTTTTCTTTTTGCTTGTGCTAGCTCACTGGCCTCGGCTCTACAACGTCATGTTCGCCTGTGCGTGTTGCGTTTTTTCAAGCACGTCAACCACTCGCCTTGCAACGCCTGACGGCTTTACTTGCTTTCCCCTGACCCCCCTGCTTGTATCGTGTTCCCAATGTACTAACCTTGCAACCTCCCACCCACCGTCCCGCCCACCCCGCCCACCTTGAGTACGGGCATGCCTCTGGCGAGCAGCCACCGCCCCAGCGACATCCCGTCGGGCAGCACCTGCGTGTGTGTGTGTGTGTGTGTGTGTGTGTGTGTGTGTGTGTGTGTGTGTGTGTGTGTGTGTGTGTGTGTGTGTGTGTGTGTGTGTATGTGGGCGTGTGCGGTTAAGGAAACCAGAGAAAGTGGGATGGGGAGTGGGAGTATGTGGGAAGGATAAGAAGGGAAGCGTGTGTGCGTGTCACAGAAACAAAACATTCGCGCAACCGCCCGCCCGCCAACCCGCGAAATATCAACCTTCAGCGTCGCTGAACTCCAGAACCCGCCTTCACTTCAAAACCAATATACTACAATCACTAACTCCCTCTCTTTCTTTCTTGCATTTTCTGTCTCTCCACTCTTTCGTTCTTACCTTGATGGAGCGGTACCACTTTGCCATGCTGCTCCCGCCCACGCGCTCGAACGCGCTCCGACTCAGCAGCTCGCCGCAGTGCTCCACGCACCTCCCGCCGTCCAGGTAGGCCCCCGTGTAAAACACACCCAGCACCTTCCCACCCAGCGCCGCCACCTCCGCCATGTCTGCCTTCAGCTGCTCCACAGGATCCACTGGCGGCGGCGCCGCCGCCGCCGCCGCAGCCGCCGCCGCCGTGGCGGCGGCGGTGCCCTCCCCGCCGCCGCCGCCCTGCCCGCCGCCGCCCTCTCCGCCGCCGTTGTTCTTTTCCTCCTCCTCGCCGCCGCCGCCGCCTAGGGCGCAGGGCGGTTTGAGTGGCACCGCCGCGCCGCCCGTGACGGTCACCTTGAGCGTGTCGGGCACGCCCGGCGGCACCAGGTGGGCGTGCTGTTGCAGCAGCTGCGCCGGTCTGAGCACCGGGAGCCCCCGCGCCGCCGCCACCGCAGCCGCCGCCGCCGCCGTCACCGGCGGCGGCATAGCAGCAGCAGTCCCCAAAGAGGAGGAAACCCCCGCCTGGCGGCCGCTACTGGTGCTGCTGATGCTGACGGCGGCGGCGGAGCCTGTGCGGCGGCCGGTGGCGGCGGCGGCGGCGGCGGTGCCCGTCCCTGGGTTGGACGCAGCGCCGCCGGCGGCCTTCCGCCCGCCCGTGGTGGCAGTGGCAGCGGTGGCGGCGCCGGAGGAAGACATCGCCGCCGGCCGCGTGGTCCCCTGCGCCGACGCCAGCTGCTGCTGCTGCTGCTCCGACAGCGTCGCGCCACCCAGCACGCCAGATGTCGGCTTGACGCCCTGCAACCCCACGGCGCCCAAGCCCGCGCCGCTAGCGCCTGCGCCCACACCCACGCCCACGCCCACACCCACGCCAGCTGCGAGCAGCCCGTCCCCCGTGTCGCCGGCTGACAGCGTCCCGCTGCGTCCCACGCCGCCGCTAGGGGTGTTTGACAGCCGCCGCGCCATTTGCGGCTGCTGCTGCTGCTGCTGCTGCTGCTGCTGCTGCTGCTGGAGGGGGCTTGGGGACCGCGCCAGCTGTTGTGGCGGCGGCTGTGCAGCACCCGCCATGCCCATTTCAGCTGTGGAGGAGCTGGAAAGCCGTCCGGGGGCGGCGGCAGCAAGAGCAGCAGCTGCAGCGGCTGTAGCAGAGCCGCCGCCACCGCCGGAAAGGCTGGTGAGCCAGCCCTGACCGGCGCTGTAAGCGCGCAACTGCTGCGGCGGTTGGAATGGCGGTTGGAACGGCGGTTGGAACGGCGGTTGCAGTTGTAGCGGTTGGCTGCTACTGCGGTAGCTCATTAGCTGCTGCAGGTGCAGCTGCTTACGGGACGGCAGTAGCGGCTGCGGCTGCTGCTGCTGCAGCTGCAGGCCCTGCATTTGCTGCTGCATCTGCTGCTGCTGCTGCTGTTGCTGCTGCTGTTGCTGTTGCTGCTGCTGCTGCTGCTGCTGCAGCAGCAATTGCTGTTGCTGTAAGTGTTGCTGCTGCGCCTGCTGCTGCGCCTGCGCCTGCTGCTGCTGTTGCATCTGAGCTTGCGCCTGCTGCTGCTGCTGCTGCTGCTGTTGCTGCTGCTGCTGCTGCTGCTGTTGCATCTGAGCTTGCGCCTGTTGCTGCTGGTGCTGTTGCTGCTGCTGCTGCTGCTGGTGGCCGGCATGGTCCGTTGGATTCTGCTCATCATCAAAATCCAATTTTGACAACAGGGCCACATCCATATCAAAAGCATCCAAGCCCGCCGCCAGAGCCGCCACATCAACAAGATTCGGATTCTCTACGCTGCCGCCGCCGCCGCTGCCGCCGCCGGCGCCCGTGGCGGTTTGGCCGCCGCCAGTGGTTTGGCCGCCGCCAGGACGGCTAGCAGCGTCATCCGCCAGCAGGTGCTGCTGCTGCTGCTGTGCCTGCTGCGCCTGCTGCTGCTGGGGTCGCGGCGTCCCCATTGTGCCCGCACTCATTCCCAAGCTCCCCAGGCTCAAGCCCATGCTGGCGCTCTGCTGTGGCAGCAGCAGCTGCTGCTGCTGCTGCTGCTGCGGGTGCTGGCACAGCTGCGCGCTTGGGAAGAGGTGATGTTGCTGGTGCAGGCGGTGGTGATGCATTTCCTGCTGCTGCTGCTGCTGCTGCTGCTGCTGTTGCTGCTGCTGCTGCGGAGCGCCCGGCACGGCACCGCCATTGAGCGACCACTGCGGCACCAGAGACGGAGCCATAGGCGACTGCAGTGGAGCCGCGTCCGCATCCGGGACAGAGCCGCCGCTGACGCTGCCACATCCAGACAGCCTGACGGCACCGCCGCCGCCGCCGGCGGCGCCACCCGACGTCGGTGCCGACGCCGCCGCCAGGTCATCACCGGCGGCCAGCGCCAGAGGCAGCGACAGCGCGTTGCCTAGCTTTCCATCCAGCCGCCGCCGCTTGAATGACGCTGCCAGAGCAAGCGTGGCGGAGGAAGCTTCGCCGCCGACGACGACACCCGACGGTAGCATCAGCGCCGCCGCCGCCGCGGCCTCCGGACCGCCGCCGCCGCCGCCGCCGCCGCGAGTGATGCGGCCTGGACCCAGCCCCAGCCCGACGAGCCGCGACGGTCCCCCGCCGCCGCCGCCGCCGCCGCCGCCGCCGAGCCCGCCGCCGCCGCGGGCATCGGCTGTGTAGCCAAAGGAGGCTGTAGCCGTGGCCCGGCTACGGCCGCCGCCGCCGGCAGTACCGATGGCGGTGGCTGTAGCAGCAATGACGGGCTGTGGCGCGCTGTAGAAGTCCGACAGGGTGCTGGGCGCGACGGGCGCGGTGTGCGCCGCCGCCGGCAGCCTGGAAACGCCGCCGCCGCCGCCGCCGCCGCCTCCGAGGTTGCTGATGCCGACCATCCGGGCGCCGCCGCCGGCGCCCGCCTCGCCTCCGGAACCGGAAATGCGCTGCGGGTACAGCGACTGGGGCTGTTGCTGCCGTTGTTGTTGCTGCTGCTGCTGCTGCGGCTGCTGCTGCTGTTGGTGGGAGTGGGGGCGCGTCGGCATCAGCTGCGGCGGCACGGGCATGGGGCCCGCGCCCGGCGGCGGCGGCGGCGGCCGCTCGTGTCCGGGCGCGGTGCGCTTATTGCGCGGCGACGCCACGGCGACGGCGGCGGCGACGCCGCCAGCTGACATGTATAGCGCGTGCGTCGTTGTGTAGATGGAATGCTGCAGCTGCGGACCTAGCGTCGCCGGCGCTGTCGCAACGGACGCCAGGCGCCCGTACTCCACGCCACCGCTGCCGCCGCCGGCGACGGCGAAGTGCGAGAGGGTGGCAAGGCTCGGCGCCGCCGTGCTGGCGGCAGCGGTGCCGCCGGCGCCGACTGCGGCGGTGAGGCTGCGAGCGGCGGCTGCCGCCAGCTGCCGTTGCCGGCTGTCGGCTTCGGCGGCGGCGCCGTCGTGGGCGGCGGCGGCGCCTTCGCCAAACACCTCGTCGAAGAGCCGGTCCATGGAGTCCTGACGCTGCGGCGGCGGCGGCCCGACGGCAGTGGCAAGGCCGTGCCCGGCAAGCTCCGCCGATACGACTTCCATGCCCATATGACTGATGCCGTTGACGCCGACGCCGCCGTCAAGCAGGTCGGCGTCATTGCCGATGTCGCCTTGCATCAGGTGCAGCAGGTCCGCCATCACATCCGCGCCGTCGGCGCCGCCGATGGCGCCGAGAATGCCGTCGCCGAGGTGTGTGCGCTGGTGCAGCTGCACCTGCGGGTGGTTGCGGTGGTGGTTGCGGTGGTGGCTGAGGCGGTAGCTTTCGGCGGCCTCAGCGGCACCGAAGCCAGCTCTGGGGGCGTCGGACGACGTGCTTGCCGTCGGCACCTGGCAACCATTTCGACCCTGCGAAGGGCCGGGACCTGACCCGTGTGCTCCCGTGCACAGGCTTTGAAGATCTATCACACGAGGCTCATCCATTCTTTCGTTAACGCCTGCACACATAGGCCAAAAGCGCAAGTTGCACTGTTTAAGTAATCGAGTTATTCGTCGGCACATTATAGTTAAATCAACATAGACACAGGCGGCAAGCGAGCTGCGGTCACGACGATGGCTTTCGTCATCCTCGCTTCGCCAGGTCAGAACAACAGCGCTACGTCAACATATAGCAGATCATTACCAAAGGGCTGATTGCATGAATTCAATTTACGGGGTTCAGAGGCGGGGCTAGTGGCCGGTAGTCTCACCGTCGCTTTTCCGGCGTTGTCCTTCACTCTGCGCCGCTCGCCAGCTTCAGCTCCATATACACAAGCGTGTTAAGCGAGGCAAACACAGCGCAGCGAGCGTGCCCTTTCCAGTTTTCGCGGTGCCCACGCCGCTTCCGACAGACTGGACATCACAAGCCCCATCTGACTGTATTCATACAGCTTTGGTGAATATTCAAAGTTCAAGCGGAGGCCAGGCTCAGGCCGTCGGCGGGCTTTCGTCGGATGCACCAGCGCTCGAGTCGTGTCGTGTTATGTCTCAAGTGGTGCTGTTGACCCAGGACAGTGTATGTAGCCAGCGCCTTATAAATCGTCAAACATCAACTCTGGACCGGGTGAAAACCAACGCCGCTTGGGCACTAACCGACGACCACATCGCGTAATAGATTGCCATGCTGTGCAGACCCATTGGTTCCTTTCAGTCTCCTGTTTTGTTCTCAAGAGTGCCTTGCGGAAATGCTGACGTCTGTCCGTGGGCAGGCTGTGCGTTTGCTGTGAAGGATTTGCGGCGGTGACTCTGTGCCTTGCTATAAGCTGTCTTTCCATGGAGTTGGCTTCGATTCACTGTGCACGAGCTGCGACTTCAGATTGGGGCCGACACCTAGTGGTGGATTCCAGTTGGTTTCGGGCAGCATTCGACGTGCGGACCTGCGTGTTCGGCCGGGCAGGGCCAGGCTCGGATTGTCCCCTCTTGTAACCTCGCAAACATAGCCACCTCTTGCCTTCTACAGGGAGGGGGGAAAGGATGGCGTAACAAACAGCGGCAGGGAGCGCGGGGGCGGGCTACCGAAGCAAAGCGAGTCCCTACAGCAAGCCTCAGCAAGGCAAAGCGAGACCTACCAGGGCTGCGGCTGCACCCTACGGGACTTCACCAACCTGCCTTACCACTGTCCCATCGCACACCCCAGGTGCTGGTGAGTGTTGTTTGTTGATGTGCGATGGGACAGCGAGACCTAGCAGGGCTGCAGCTGCAAACCGAGCAGCACGAAGGTGGCGCTACAATGCTGATGTGGACCCTATGTGTAAAGAATTTGGTAAAAAATGTAATTACGTGTGTAATGTGGCTTGATGTGGCGCTGTGGCGGGCGTCTGCAGGCGCTGGTGGCAGGCGCTGGTGGCATGGTGGTGCAACACTGGCATTTAAGATTTCTTGGGTGCTGATGGAGAGTGGCAGGTAGGGGGGCAGCTAACAAGGGGTGCCGGTGACACGAACGGCATCAGGGCACCTGGTGACCTTGCGGAGCCGTGCGGAGCTCAGTGTGCTGTGTGCATTGCTGTCGAGTCCAACACTGCAAACGTTGTGGTCCCGACACGCATTGTTGCTGTTCTTGGTTGAATTGAATCGCCCAAAGACAAAAAGGAACTCAGGACAAGACTTCAGGTTGTGACAACCTTTACAGACTGGCGGACACGCTCCTAATGCGCGCGACCTCGCCCTCGCCCTCGCCGTCATTCCGGTGTTGACCCGGCTGCACCTGCCGCCGCGTTGCGCGTGTCACGAGCATCCCCCTGCCCCTGCCCCTCCACCCCCCCTGCCCAAGCCACCACCGCAAACACGACCTATGCCGCGCATCAAGCCGCAGTCGCAACGCGGCTGCGCTCAGCTACGGCGCCCATGATCGCAATCGCGCACACACGCCCGCACCAGAGGGCGCCTCGGCCTCCCTCCCTCCCTCCCATTCATCAAAATCATGCCCTCCGCCCGAACGGAGCAGTAGCTGCTAGCCATGCACCCCTCCCAGCGACCCAAATCGTGCCCCTCACGTGCCCCATACCCTTCGGGCGCGTTCCCGTACCGGGCAGTCCAACGTCCCCCTTCCAGCTCCCCTCAATACTCCTCTCGTCCGCCCGGGCATTAGGGGCAACGGTAACCCACACGCTCTCAGATGGACGCACGCAGCTGTGCGCACACACAGGCGCACGCCTGGCCATGTCCTGCTGTTGCAGCTCCGGTGGCACTTCCCCGCTTCAGTGCACTTCCCTCCCCATGCTTTGCAAATTACTACACCCGAACAACCAATCTAAGAGATCTTTGAAGGCATTGCACTGCAACCGTGCAGGAGGGCATGATGGCGCGCGCAATTAAGTGAAGAAACAACGTTTCGCAACCGGGGGCCCGGATTGGGGTCCAAGCACCTCCCAACTTGCTCTACCGTGTTACGGCTGCTGCCGCCCCCATTGTCGGCCTAGGTCTGCGCACACGCTGACACGCACATGCACACTCGCCTCCTTCCAAAACGCCATTTTCTCCGCATTATCAGGATTGCAGAGATTGCAAAGTCTAGAGCACGGCTCTGCATCGAGCCCCGATGCACAATACTGCACTACGTAAACCCCCACATGCAACCTAGCAATTGTGACGTACCGTATTCTTTAAGGATTCTGTCGAAATTTTAGCATTTTCCCCAGCATTATTGCTGCGACGCACCCGCAGCCACCTTCGCCATCTCGCAGGCTCCAAGTCGAAACTCTGGCCGCACACCTGCGACGACAAATCGTAATGTATTGCGCGCACGTGGCACACGCCGGGCTCCTCGGAGCGTCACGCCGGGCCTCGCCGGCGCCTCTATGGCAGTTGCGATGCCGCCGCAACCACAACCGCAACCGCCGCCGCCCCCGCGCACTCATTTTTGAGCCGGCCGCACCCGCGTCGGCAGCCGCGCCGCAAACCAGACACCGCGAAACGCAGCCGCCCCGTCCTCAGCCAAATGCACACAAGCACAGCCCCACACAGACACAAGCACCGTTTTATTTCCAATGCAAGCCAGGCGGGCATGTCGAAGCGCACACTGTAGAAACACTGCACGACCTCGAAACCTCGCCACACCATTTGCGTTTGCACAGCATGCAACTTCCGCCGGCTTCTCCAGATTGATCCGTTTCCATGTTTAGCGCAAGCCACAGCGGCCGTGCTGCTGCTGCTGCTAACACTACTATTACCAGCACTACTACTGCCACTGCAGCTCGACAAGAAAGCGCAAAAGATAATCGTGAGAGAGTGTGTGTGCAGTAACTCGATCCATGCCAATGCTCGTGCGTGGGCGGCAAAGCGGGTGCCTGCCTGGCACCTTCCGGGACAGTGCTCAAGTCCCGCGTCAGCAATTGGGATCCATGCAAGCACGCGGCGTCCCCACACGCGCCCGCACACGCGCCCGCACATGTGTGCGTTGCGGACTTCAACCCGCTCCCGGCTCTCCGGCTCCAGACGGGAGTTGCGCGCGACGCGCGTGCAGCCTCGCACGCCGCTGTGGGGCCCAAACCGCCTCCGCGACTTTTTAAGTTCCAGTCTTTAAGCTTTAGCAGTGCCGGACACACATGCTCACACACAAACACCCACACACACCCCACACACCCACACATCCACACACAACACGCGCACGACTCCCCCCCATCTATATTACCACATGCCGCTGGCGGCCTTCACTCTGTCATTAGGAAACGTGTCGTTGCTGTTGCTGGTCTTGGTACTATCCTCCCAGTCTCAAGTTCCACCCCCCAAACAGCGATACCAGCATTGTATAACCTCCGCCTTAGTCTGGCATCGCTAGCGTGCGTGCGCGCAGGTGTGCGTCGCCGCGACGGCAACCCTCATCCGCAATGTCGCATGGCCCCCTCATCAACATCACATGTCCCCATTATAATGGCAGCCGCATCTCATTGTTATCAGAACAAACAGAAAAGAAAAGGGATCTCGTACGGTGGGTGTGCGCAAAACCAGGCCCGGGCGACGCCGCCCGGGCATGGCTGCGATCTGCATGCGTCGGTAAGCTCCTAGCCGCAAAACACGTGCCATCTACAGTAGGGCAAACTAGGAACAGCAACAATCAGCCTGGGGAAACACCTGCACCCATGGCACATGCGACATTGCTGCCTGCGCGCACGTCAGTTGTGTGCTTGTATTAGTAAAGCATCCGGCGCGCCCTCCTCCCGCATTAACGGAACAAGCGGAGCACACCCGTCAAAAAAAAGCAAAGAAACGGGCTGCGGGGGAGGGCCGGAATGGACATAGGGAAAACGACGATGAGCCGTGGGTGCCTCATTCGGTGAATGAATCTTTTGTGCAGCCTCGCCATGCCGTACGTGTTTGTATTGCATGCCAGCACCACCACCACCGCAACCACCGCAACCACCATTTATGGACCTTTGAGAGAAATCCATACAAATGCCGTTTTGTGGGTTCGGCAGTTATCGTGTGCCTGCGTCATACTGCATGTGCACGTGCGTTATGAGCATGCATCTCGCGTGTGCGTGTGCACTCAATAAGAGCGAGACAGGTTTGAAAGCCGCCGAGTCGGCGACACAACACACACGCACACACACGTCTTTAGTGCCTTCGCATCACCCCAGCAACGGCTTACGCATCACGCCTGTCCCCACCACCACATCCCCCTCAGGCTCAGCTCAGATCCGCATCCACTTCTGCTTGCAACCCACTCGCGCCCGCTCCGGACGCCCCACACAGGCCACGTCACTCGCAATGGCTTCGTCTAGGCCGATCAAGGGTCAGGAGCGGCCGTCTGCGCCTGCGTGCGTGCACGCAAACACACACACGCACGCTGGCAGAGCACTTCCCCCGTTCGCCCCCCCTCCCCCCGCTCATCTCAATCTCAAACTCCCCCTCCGGATTGTGCGTAACACGATCCAAAGCCGCCGCCAACGCGTCGCTAGATTCTAGTATCCAGGTGCGACCAACCGCGTGGTCTCGCACCCCCGGCATGTCTCATCACATCACTTCTCCGCAGCTGCCACTGCTGCTGCTACAGCCGATCCAGCCGCTGCTGCTACAGCCGCCACAGCCGCTGCTGTTGCTAGGGGCGCTGCGGCCCTTGGGCTCCCGCAGCCCCTCGCCTCCTCCAGCCGGCGGTTGCCTGATCAGCCCATGAGGCCGCCCGTGAACTGCTGGCTCCAGCCGCCAAACTCGCCGCTGCCGCCGCCGCCGCCAGCAGCCATGATCGCGTTCGCCATCGCGCTCCCACCCATGCCGCCGCCGCCGCCGTGGTGCATGTGTCCCATGGTGATGACTCCGCCGCCGCCGCCAACCGCCGCCGCGGCGGCGGCGCCGAAGAGCGCGGCAGACGAAGAGGCGCTGGAAGCCGAAAGGCTGCCGCCCATGCCCATGCCCATGCCGTACCCCATGCCGCCCATCTGCGGGTTGCGCTTGCCGTACGGGTTCTTTGAGAACTGGATCCGGATCGGGCCCCGGTCGGATGATGTCAGCAGCGCGCCTTGCAGAGCGCTGCGGTGTGGGCGGTCGGAGGTGGCGGGGGAGATGGGAAGGTGGAGAGGGGACGGGGGAGGGGGAAGGGGGAGGGGGAAGGAGGGAGAGAGAGGGAAGAGCAGTTAGCTCCAGGCACCAAGGACCAACTGTCAAGGGGAAGGAGTGGGAGCCGTGCATGCCGTACTACCCAGTAACCCAACTCGCCCCGCCCCGCCCTGCCATCCACCTGCCCCCGCCCCTGCTCCTGCCCCCGCACCTGCCCCCGCACCCAGCCCCTGCCCCTGCCCCCGCCCCCACCCCTGCCCC
>NC_057018.1:1720148-1732969 GCF_000002595.2 Chlamydomonas reinhardtii
CGCCCCTGCCCCTGTCCTTCCCCCCCTGCCCTTCCCCCATGCGCCCCGCCCCCGCCCCTGCCCCATGCCCTTGCCCTTGCCCTTCCCCTTCCCCTTCCCCTGCGCCCCGCCCCCGCCACTGCCCCCTGCCCCCCGCCCCCCTGCCCCACCTGTGCACCGCAGCCGCCGAGTTCACGTCCCCAAACTCCACAAAGCAGCTGACCTGCGGGGCGTGTGAGGAAGCGGTGTGAGCGTGTGCAGAGGTGGATGTGTGGGGAATGAGTGTGTGGCAGGGGGTTACATTCAGCAACGGGGCACGCACAGGCACACATACCCCCTCCTCACATACACCCACATCCATCGCCCCTCCCCCCATCGCCCCACCCCGCATCGCCCCGCCCCCCCCCAGCGCCCGTCCTCCCATCGCCCCTCCTCCCATCGCCCCTCCCCAATCTTCGGGTGCCTCAGCAGCTTGAGCTGCTTGTACCCGCACCCCTACACAAACACCCCCACCCACCCCTACACACACACACACAAGCACACACACACGCACGCACACCTGGCTCGGATGCCTCAGCAGCTTGAGCTGCTTGTACCCGCACCCCCACAAACACACACAAACACACACAACCACACACCTACACAAGCATACGCACCTGTCGCGGGTGCCTCAGCAGCTTGAGCTGCTTGTACCCGCACCCCCACCCCCCCCACCCCCCCCCACACCCGTACACAAACACACAAGCACGCATGCACCTGGCGCGGGTGCCTCAGCAGCTTGAGCTGCTTGTAGCCGGGCTGGCAGGCGAACAGCGCCGTCAGCTCGCCCTCGTCCACCGTGTCGCCCAGGTTGCCTGAGAGGGGGAGTGGGGAGTGTGGGGGGGGAGGGAGTGGGAAGGGGGGAGGGTTACATTCATGACTAGTCAAGAAGTGAAGGCGTAGCCAGGTACAATATTATTGTATTGGAAGGGGGTTGAACCAACCCCGTAAGGGTTGAACCAATCCCGTAACGGGAGGGGGTAGGGGAGGGAGGGGAGGGAGTGGGGAGGGAGTGGGAGGAAGTGGGAGGGAGGAGGGGGGGGGTTGTAAATACCAGCCCAAACTAAACCAAAGCCAACGAAAACGGGAGTGCAGGCAGAGGCGTTAGTTGCGAGCGATAATAGGGGGGAGTGGGAGGGGGGGAGTGGGGAGTGGGAGGGAGGGGGGGTTATATGAGCCCAAAGAAGTAGGGGGGAGTTGGTACCAAATGATGGGGGCAGCAAGTGGGAGGTGTGGTGAGGTAGGGGGTGAAATGGGTGTGGAATGGGGGTGGGCGTAGCCGTTCATATGGGAAACGGAATGGGGTGGTAGCCGTCCATGTGAAAAACGGAGTGTTTAAACTAATGGGAGGGGCTTAAATCACTGGGGAGATGAATCAACGACGCCGAAGGGGGGGGAGTGGGTGGGGGAGGAGGTGGGAGGTGAGGTATGGTAGGGGTGGAGGGGGAGGTGGAATGGGGGTGGGCGTAGCCGTTCATGTGGAATGGGGTGGTAGCCGTCCATGTGCAGGTCAGAGTGCTTAAACCATTTTGGGTGGGTGGATTGTAAATACCAGCCCAAACTAAACCAAGCCAAGCCACACTAGCGGGGGGAAACCGGGGGCTTAACCATGCGGTGGTGATGCAGCATGGAGTGGCAATGGAGCCACAGCGACAGTCGCGACGAGGAGAGGGATGGCTGGAGAGGGATGGCTGGAGAGGGATGGCTGGAGAGGGATGGCTGGTGAGGGATGGCTGGAGAGGGATGGCTGGAGAGGGATGGCTGGAGAGGGATGGCTGGAGAGGGATGGCTGGTGAGGGATGGCTGGAGAGGGATGGCTGGAGAGGGATGGCTGGAGAGGGATGGCTGGTGAGGGATGGCTGGAGAGGGATGGCTGGAGAGGGATGGCTGGAGAGGGATGGCTGGAGAGGGATGGCTGGTGAGGGATGGCTGGAGAGGGATGGCTGGAGAGGGATGGCTGGAGAGGGATGGCTGGAGAGGGATGGCTGGTGAGGCGTGAGTTTGGGGGCAGGCTCTGCGAGGGGGCCAAAACCCGGAGCTGGGCCGCACCACAAGCTGCTAGCTGTGGGTGTGTGCGTGTGTATGTGTGTGTGTGTGTGTGTATGTGTGTATGTGTTTTGTGTATTGGGGGGAGGGCTGTGTGCGGGTTGGGGAGGGGGATGGGTGCATGATGGGGATTCGGTGTGGGCGGGTGCGAAACACACACTCTTTCTCGTCCCCCTCCCTCCATCTCCCTCTCCCCCCTCCGCCCTCCCCTTCATCCATCCCCTTCATCCATTCTGTCTATCTTCCCGCCCCTCTCCATCCATCCCTCACCAATGAACAAGGTGTTACAGGGCGTGCGTGCAAAACACACTCCCTTCCCCTCCTCCCTCTCCTCCCCCTCTCACCAATGAAGAGCGTGTTGCAGGGCGGGTTGTCGAACTTGTTGGTGACGGGGCCAAAGCCGGCCACCGGAGTCGGGTTGATCAGGCCTGAGGCGGTGACATCAGCAACAACAACACGGAACTTGAAGCAACAGCGACAGCGTGGACAGTATATTCCAGCTAAGCTAAGGCGTTAGCAATGAGCAAAATGATAACAACAGCAGCAACAGGCCAGCATCCCGCAGCCTTGATTCAGCTTCAGGCCTTCTGGATCCTTATCCTGAACCTATAATTCCCTTGAATACGGCTCTTGCTCTTTACATATAGCGCTGCTCGCCACTCGCCTGCGTGGCTAGCGGCCATAGCGCTGGCCTGCCCTGGCGGCGGCAGCAGTGTTGCGCCGCCGCCGCCGCCGCCGTGGTGGTGTACGGCGTGCCCGGCAGGCCTCAGGGCGGCTAGGGTGGAGGCCAGCAGGGGCCCGGTGGTGAAGGCGGCGTGGGGGGCCATGGCTGGGTGGTGCAGGGTGGAGGGGGGGAGGCGGAGGGGGGTTACATTCGTGGGGTACGAAGCGAAGTTGCCTGGCGCATTGGGCAGGGTGTTACATTCATGCCTATTTAAGAAGTGAAGGGGGGGTTAGCTGTTCATGTGGAGAACGGAGTGATGAAATCATACGTAAGATGTGGAGGGGTGGGGGCGGAGGAGGAGGAGGGGGAGGGCGGGTGCCGATGGGTGGTGGTGTTGGTGGTGCAGGTGGGATGGGGAATGGACGGGTTCGTCGCAGGCACAGGCGAAGGAGGGAGCACGACGCCACTCAGTGCCGTGCCTGCACTGCCGCGCACTGCATTGCAGCTCGCTGCTAGTGCAGGCGCAGCGGGGCACGCCACACCACACCGCACCCCACCCCACCCCACCCCACCCCACCACACCACACCACACACCACACATAGTAGTACGGCACACGCACCGCATTCCCCAACCCCCCAAACACCCCAACCCTCAGGCTGCTCAGCCCACCCGGCCCTCCCCCCGGTCCTCATCTCCCACTCACCGGTGTAGGCAGGCATGCCGGCGTGCGGGCCCATCGTCGCCACCAGGGTGGCTGCGGGCTGCGGCCGCGCCGCCACCGCCATCGCCGGGCCGCCCATGCCGCCCATGCCGCCTGCAGCGGTGCGGCGCAGGTGGTGCGGTTTAGTTTGGGCTGGCATCTACAACACCCCCAACACACACACACACACACACACACGCATATACACACACACACACACACGTACACATACACACATACACACACGCATACACACACACACGAAACACACACACACACACACACACAACACGCACAGGCACACACATACACACACACACACACACACACACACACACACACACACACACACACACACACACACACACACACACACACACACACACACACACACACACGCACACAGGGGGTTCCAGGCTTTTTGCGGGTAAGTATGACTACCGGGGTCGACGCGGCTACAAGACGCTCGGTATCGGTAGGTATCCGTAAGTAACTCCGTCGCGCCGTCTGGGCGGGCTTCGTTTTGTTGTTTTCTTTTCAACACACACACACACACACACACACACACACACACACACACACACGCACACCTCCCCCCTTCCCCTCCCCCCCCCACTACTTATCACCACTACTACTCCAGACTACTTGCTTTCAATAGGAACTTAGTATTTTAGCGTTAGCCGCCACGGAAACACGGGGGAACCAGCAGCCTGCCACTGGCGAAACAACGGTATGGAATGCGTCGCGTGTGCCCGCTGTACCTCTGGACGTCGGCACTTCACTTCATATTTGATACACACCATCCCATGGATGGCTATCCCCCCCCCACACGAAACACACACGAAACAGACCCTCTCTCTCGCTAGCTCACCGCTCATGCTGGCCATGGGCGCCATGCCGGCGCCGCCCGCCATCACGCCCGAGCCCGCCGCGCCCACGGGTCCGCCCTGGCCGCGGGACACGTCGGCTCGGCGGATGGTGGGGTCGTCAGACTGGAGGGAGGAGGGAGGAGGGAAAGGAGGGAGGAGGGAGGAGAGGGTGGGAGGAGGGGGAGAGGAGGGAGGAGGGAGAGGGTGGGAGAGGGCAGGGGGAGGCGGAGGAGGGAGGGAGGAGGGAGGAGGGAGGAGGGAGGGTGCGTTTGTGTGGCTTGTTGAGGTGTAGCCCACCACTCCAACTGCCCCCGCGTGAGCGCGACCCAAAAACCTAAACCGGTCGGGGCGATTGCGTGTTTGCCCGCATCTGGTGGCACAGCAACGGCGGCCGCCACAGCACCACAGCAGCTGCTGGAGGCGCCATTCCCTCGAGGGCAGGAGCAGCAGCCGGTGCCGCCCACGGGTGCCGCCCCACACACCTATTACTAATCGCCTCGCCCACCCACCCACCCCCGCCATCCCCGCCATCCCCATCACGCCAGCCTGGATCCTTTCATCATTAGTCATCATCGCTATATCATCATCTCTTGTTCTCCTCACCTTGAGGTACATGTTCTTGTGCGCCATCTCGCATCGAAGGTGGCAGTCGACGTCGAATGGCATGTCGTGCAGGAGCAGCATCGCCGACTGTATGTTTTGCGTGTGTGCATGTGCGTGAGTTTGCGTCATAGGAAAAGCAAAAAAGGGGCCGGGACCAGCCGTCACGGGGCACGCGGGGGGCGTCAGGACAGGGAGGCAGGGGCGGCGGTGCGGCGGCGGCGGCCGGCGTGACTGCAAAGTGCATGACTACGGCCGGCGGCAGCGGTCGCCATACAAATCGGCATCCCGCCAGGGCGTCACACCCACACACACACACACACACACACACACACACACACACACACACAGTGCTAGCCACATGCGACGCCCAACGTGTATGCGAGGCTGACTAAACCCATCGGCGTCGGCGTCAGCACCCGCCTCAGAATGGAAGCTGCGGCCACCCAAGCAGCCCTGCTGCTCATCCCACAAACGCACCTGTGCCGCGGCGGGAGTGGCGAACAGCGCAAAGCCCTGCGGCGAGGTCCCCGCCGCCGTGCTCTTAAGGTTCATCTGCACGTGCGAAGAGGGAAGGGGGCCGATGAGTCACGGCTCTTGTACGCCCCGTAAAACCGGCCTGCCCCCCGGCGGTTGCTGACGTCCGCCGCCGCGAGGCCTGGAAACCGCTCCTGAACGCGGATGGGCTGCAGCGGGCGGGCTGCGGGCGGCGGCGGTGGCGGCCACGGAAATCCCCCCCCCCCCCTCCTCCCCGGCTCCCGAGAGGCCGCGCGAGCCCAGCCGACAGCGAGTTCCCGGCGCGGCCGAGTTCAGACTCCCGGCGCGAGCAAGAGCCCCCGCCGGCCTGACAAAACCCGAAACCCCTCCGAACCAGCTTCACACACTGCTCGGGAACGCCCTCCCTTCAAGGCCTGCACAGGCGCTGCGTCACTGCTGCCACCGGCAGGGAGCCGGATGCCGACGGCGATGGCAAAGGCCCGGATAACCGCAGCGAGCCCAAGCGGCACCCGTATGTGACTCCCACACTTGCCAGACGCAGCATCGCCCGGCATTGCAGCCAAGGAAGCTGAGGTCCTCGCGTGGACTAGTAAATCGAGTACCCGCCAGCTCACCTGTGACGCCTCATAGCCCGGCAGGAAGCAAACGAGGTTGTGGAGCTCCCGCTCATGAACATTGGCTGGGAAGCCCGTTACGAAGATGGTGCGTATTTCTTCACCGGTCGGCGACAGAGCGACTCCTGCTGCGGGGAGCACCGCATACACGCCCAGGGGCTGCTCCCCGGAGTACGCCGGGGCTGCAGCTGGTGTTGGAAACATGGCTGACGGCGTCGCAGATTGCTCAAACGAGCAGCTCCAGCGCCTTGCTTACTGGAATGGTACTGGTACGCGTCGTGACTGCGCGACGTCAGGGGCAGCACCCCCTATGCCTGTGTCTTTGTCACCCGTTTCTATATAACAGGGCTCCGCTGCCAGCGAGGCACGCCTGGTCCGAAGAAGAGCGCCGATTTGCGCGCGAGCCTCTTAAAATGCGTCCGTTGCAGCAGTTCAGGCTGCCAAAGCAGATATCAATGCAATGGTGTAGTCGCAGCGTGCCAAGCGGAGCTGCAGGATGCGCAGAGCGTCGCTTACTCAGAGTCGACGAAGTGCGAGAAGTTCTAATAAGACGAACTAGGATGGCGATAATGCGTGGGTATTGAACTAAGTGATTGAAGTACGCACAAGGTCGTTGCTGAGCCATTTTCCACAAAAAAGGTACGGCGAGGGAATTGGCACAGCAGCTTGGGCCGCTGCGGCAAGTTCTCTTGAGCTGCCCTGTCCAAACATATCCATTTGCACCAATTACTACACCGCAACATCGGTTTGGGGCGCGGGAGGCGTGTGGCAGCGACGCATAAGCAGCAGGGCGCGAGCCTGCGGGTGACAGCCCACTTGCTCACGCTGTTCTGCTACAAACACTTCTCTTTAAAAGCTCCTACTACACAAGTCAAGCGTGTCGATGTCCGCTGTGCCTGCGTAAGAACACCTCGAAACCGCGTGCAAGCGGCAGACGCAGTGGCGCCGTTTAATATATGACTCGTTAACATTTTTAAGAACGATCGACAATATACCAACCCCTTAGCTGCTCGCTGTTTTCCGCTTCGAGTTTTGTCGCTTGGACATAACTCACACTAATTCAGCGTTCTCTATTGCTGCAGTTTGATCGCATTTATCAATGCAACAGAGACAGTGCGCTCTCGGTCTCTCAGCGTCGCCAGCTGGCTTTGCACTGAAGGCAAGCAGCGCTCTCTTGGTATTATGGCGACCTGCGCACATTCAGATGAAAACCATGCACATCAATCTGTTGATGGTGAGCGCACATGCGCTGGAACTGAAAGCCGAGAACTCAGTGCCGTGATTACTGCCAGCCATCCGTGACCGGGTGTGCCGGCAGCCTTTGTCTGCTTGTGTCCTCTATGTTATTTTGTGACAGACTGACAGGATGTGGCGGTGACATACAGGAGCTGGCCGACCGGCAGTTGGGGCCGGACCGCGATACCCGCCAACATCTTAGGAAAGCGGACCGGGACCTGTTGGCAGTAGCGTCGAGCGCGTGTCGGGCCAAGGAGTTGGGGGCGTCTCTGAGGTGTGCGGTGGCAGCGGGCGGGCAGCGCCCAGGCCTGGAGCACTCGACGGCGTCTTGCATTTGCATTCACACTAGCACGCATTTCCCCGCCCCCCCAGCCCCTGCGAAGGCGCTGCTGCTTGCCATCCGCCCAAACTCTCCTCACCTGGACTGCACGTCTCGCGCTTTAAACGTTCCAGCGCTTTGGACGTTCTGTGCGCCGGACGGGGTCTGTAGCTGAAAGAGGTTACATAAGAGACGACAGCCGTGGACTAAGCCAGGGCCCCAAAACGTACGCACGAGACACGCACGCTCACCATAGGGTAGATCCCCGAATGTTCCTCATGCTCCTCACCTCCGGAGAGGGGAGAAACCCCAGGCCCGGCTCACCGCAAACGCTAGCGGAGTTCATGTTCATGTGGCCTTAGTCGTGTGCTCAGCAGCACAGTCAGCGGCACAGGGCGGGCAGTGCCATCTGCCCTTGGTGAATGGGGACGCCGTCCAGAGGCGGCGTAAAACTCTGCGTGTGCCGGCCTGAGCTGCACTGTCTTTGAAATGCGTAGATGCGAATGCGAATGCGAGTGCGGGCGGCAGCGGAGGTTGTTGTCGCTTGCAATCAGTGACAGCGGTCTGTACCGCGCGACTGGGCTACTCTAGCTTCCCCTGGGGTTCCTTGGGCGCACACAAGGTTTAGGCTGTCACTCTGACGACGGTCAGAATTGCACTGGGGAACATCCGCGTCGCAGGACTGCTGGTATGGTGTGACCCATACTTTGGGTGTCGAGCATGCAGGCTGCCATCACCAGGAAATGAGGAAACACCTGGGTCTGGGCCTGTGTTCTGCTGCTGACATGGTGGTGACACATGGCAGGCCGACACAACCACCAGCCAGCAAGACTGTTTCTAACAGGACACAGCGGCGGCTGCAGGGCACTTTTTCCTTTATGAACCTGCCCCGTTAGTTCCCCGGCGAATGGTTGAGGCGTGGAAACACGCCGGTCAGATTCTTATGCAGGCGAACCACCATCCCTCCCCAGTGAGGATGGGGTAGGGCACAAACACACGCTACACAGGCGCAGGCCCCACAAAACACGCGCTTTTCAGCGCGCCCACGTGAGATTGACAGGCTGCAACCGGCGGAAATGGGCTGGGCATCATGCTATTCAGTTAGTCTCTCATCTCATCAAACATCCCCCCACCCCGCCCGCACCATCACCCACACCGTCCGCCCCCCTCCCCCGACCTGTCAGGCCAGCTCCAGCGCGCGGGCGGCCTCGGGGCGGGGCGGGGCGGGGCGGCCTCGGGGCGGGGCGGGTGGTGCACCGCCACCAGGCCCTGGAAGGTCGGGCCGGACTCGTCGGGCCAGACTCGTCGGCGGGGGTGATCTGTGCTGGTGTGGAGGGTGTGTGTGTGTGTGTGTGTGTGTGTACGTGTGCGTGTGTGAAGGTGTGTGGAGGTGTGTGTGTGGAGGTATGGGTGCCCCGCCCCGCCTCGCCCTGCGCCAGCCACGCCACGCTTGTTACCCGCCCTGCTACAGCCACGCCACCCGCTGCTACAGCCACGACACCCACTGCTACAGCCCGCTTCTCTCACCGCCTGGGTGGCTCCCGGCAGGGGCTTGTAGGCGAGGGCCAGGGTGCGCAGCGCGCGGCGGCCGAAGCGGCACATGGCGGCGGCCAGCGGGGCGCAGGCCAGTGAGGCTCGGTCAGGGGGCACCACGCCTGTTATATCGCCAGGCGCGGTATGAAAGTCAGATCAGATAGTTGTCAGATCACGTGACAGACTGATTGATGTGTAGCGGCTCAGTAGAAGCCCGCTATACAACCACGCCCTTGCCGTTGTTGGCCAGCACCGAGGTGCAGCGCTCCAGGATGGACTCGGGTGCGCCCGGTGGGTGTGGTGGTTGGGGGAAGGTGTGTGGTGTGAGCCATGGGGTGAGGCGTGTGGGGGTGTTAGGGATATCAAATATACGGGTGACTGCTACGGCAATGGTCATGGTGGGGTTCCAGTCATGACTAGTTAGTTTTAGTGGGGGAGGGAAAAGAGGAGTCAGAAAGAGGGGTTGGGCAGGGCCAGGGAGCGGTACGGTGCAGTGGAAGTGTGCCCCCTCCCCGGCCCCAAGCCGCCGCCGCCGTCGCTACCTCACCTTGCTCCACATGATGCTGCGGGCGTCGCCCGACAACAAGACGGGCATCATCTTGCGGTCCCTGGATGCACGGTTCACGATCTTTTGTTTTGTTTTCGATATTGTTTTTTTGTTTTGAGTGTGGGCATGGACGCGTGGCTGAAGAGGTGTGGTGGTAGCGGTGGCGGCGATGGTGAGAGGTGCAGCTGGAACGGGGAACGGAGGGGTGATGCAGGGTTGGCGAGTCATGTCGGTCGCAATGCAGTCCCCATGGACATGCCGCAAAGCGTGCCCCAGGCTCTTCACATGCGGTTGAAGTAGAGCAGATGATCGGCGGCCTCAACCATGGGGCCCCTGGTCAAGGCCGTCGGCCATCTGCTACACATGCGATGCAGTGCTTTCACTGCCCCGCTATTTCACTGCCCCAGGTTTTGCACAGACCACACCAAACCACACCAGGCCAAGCCGAGTGTCCCAACAAGCAACGACCAGCTAGACCAGCAACCCACAAGACGACCACAACCCACCGAGTGCACTCCAGTGTGGCGTTGTGGCTGAAGCGCTCCGCCCAGTGCACGTTGCGCGTCAGCCCGCCGCGGCCGCCCACCGCGCCACCGCGCCCGCCACCGCCGCCGCCGTCCGCCTGCACGCCGCCGCCCAGCCCCGCGGCAGCAGCGGAGCCGGCTGGGACATAGACATGGGGTTATTAACGTGCTTGAAAAAACGCAACACGCACAAGCGAATGGGGGTGGTCGGCGACCGAAGCGGGCAGCTCTGCCTGCGTGTGTGGCAATGGTGATGGCGATGTGCCGACGTGCCGGTGCGTTACTCGATGTGAGGTGGCGAGGTAGGCTGCGAGAAGGCTGCAGAAAATTGTGCTTGTGTAGATGATTGCGTTGCGCATCACACCATCGCGCGCGCTCCATGGAAGGAAAACACAACGAGACACCCTCTGCACGCTCACCCACCCACCCGCACGCATGCACGCACGTTCAATCAACAAGACTAGCGTTCGCACTGTAGCTTATTAATGACAACCATGTCAAGCCATAGACGTGATTGCGGGCTTGCTGAATAACCTTGGCGGGAGTTCCCGGGGCCAGGTAGGTGTGCCAATTTCTGGGGACGGGTTTTTCCCATAGTGGTACCCGCTTGCCCGCAATGCCGGCTCCGCAAATGACTGGCCCGCCGTCGGTAGCACCGCCAACAGCACCAGCGGCAGCTGCACTCCCAACAGCACCAGCGGCAGCTGCACCGCCAACAGCACCAGCGGCACCTCTCGCTGCTGCTGTTGCTACAGCTGCAGATTAGGCCGCTGCGGGAGACGGCAGGTAGCGCGCAACAGCTTATCCACGGGCCCCGACTAACTTGGCACCGCGCCCTACCGCCGCCGCTTTGCCAGCCGCCACCGCGACCACCGTCGCCTGTTACAGGTCAAAGAGTGCGGCTGCTGCGGCGGCTGTAGCAGCAGCTGCAGCTTGCGAGGAGGCCTGTGCAAAAGGACAGTCAAAGCCAGGGGATGCCATGGGGTCATGGTCAGGCAAGATGTGGGGACTCCTGGCTGCGGGCTGCCGAGCAGGTGGTTATGCTTGTGCTCAAGCACGCTGGCAGACGTCAGCATGTCCCCAGCTCCTGCCCTGAATCAACTGTGCCCTGGCTCCGGCCCTGGCCCCAACTCCTGCCCTGACCTCCGGCCACAGCTTCTGCCCTGACATATCCAGTTCATACTTCATTCTCCGGTGCCCCGGTACCGCCCCCAGCTCTGCCTTGGACCCACCATGCCCCGGCCCCGCCCCTAGTCCCTGCCCTGACCCCCGCCATCCCCGGCTCCTCCCATCTCCTTGTCTCAAGCACCTGGCCCAGGTCCTGCCCAATCCAACCCAGCCCGCAAGCCCGTGGCGCCGCATCTCCCCTTCCGTTCTGTTTCCTAACACGTGTATGTAGGGCAGCATGGCCTCACCATGACAGCGTCAGCTCCCTAGTCCCAACAGACCCAGCGCGGGCATGCACGGCGAGACAAGACGCAAAACTCCTTTTCTTCTTGCATCTTTGGTTAGGTGCGCATGTCCATGTTATATTTACGTCCAGACGTATAATGTGTGCTTCTGGGTATCCAAATTAAAAGAAATGACAAGCTATTGTGGAAATTCGCGAAAATTTGTTTCCAGTGGGATGGGCCCGCAGATGGGGCCGGGTTCTGGGACTATCTGGAGGGCACACTAAATAGTTTACTATTTAGTAACCGATTTCGTAATCGCGTAAAAACTCATTCATGCAAAGCAGGCTTCTGTTCGCGGGGAGTTCGCCCCAGATCCTCAAGGCAAAGGCTCTCCCCGTGCCGTGCCGCGTAGTAAAGGGCGAAAAACGCCACGGACATTGTATTTGTAGCCCTTTACTACGGACTGAAGGGCGGACATCGTTCCGTGGCCTCCTTCCTGGCCTCGGCTCTACAACGTCATGTTCGCTTGTGCGTGTTGCGTTTTTTCAAGCACGTCAATAATCGACCGCCCCACAACAGCGAGCGCGGCCGGCGGGGTTTAATCCTCACGCCCGCGTACCTTGTTTGGTTTGGTGTCGCTGCTACGTACGGGGCGGTTGGAACGATGTCGGTGGCGTTTGTCGCCCTTAGCGGCGACAGCAGCGGCCAGCAAGGCGCTGCCCTTTCCTGCTCTTGGACTTAGTTCCGCTGCTGCCCGCAGGCGGCGGCCAGTGCAAGGGCCAGTGTGCGTGTGGCAGCACCTACGCCCGTCTACGCCCCTCGCCGGGTGTGCCCCGCGATCGTGTATGGTTCCCAGCACCTGGGGCCCAAAGACGCGCAGCTCCACGAGCTGCGCTCTGGTTGCGGGAAGGCGAGCTGCGTGCTATCGTACGACGGTGTGCACGATGGCCTGTTCCGCTACAGCAGCCGCTCGTTCTTCAGCCTCCGCCACATGTACACGTATGCGGACCAGCTCATTGGCAGCGGCATGAAGGTGGAGGCATATGCCAAGTCGCAGCAGCGCCTCGTGGCCACCACGCTGCCGCCAGACGCCCAGCGGCCGCAGCACTTCACGGCAGTGCTCGTATCTTCCTTCTTTTCGACAGATAAGAAATTTCTTATTCTTAAGTCCAAAAATCTGTGAAAACGCTTCAGGTTTTGGGGGGTCTTTCTGAGAATCGCAGAAGACATTTTGGGGCAGGGGTTCGGGGTGTCCAAC
>NC_057018.1:1733162-1773075 GCF_000002595.2 Chlamydomonas reinhardtii
AGCTGCACCGCCAACAGCACCAGCGGCACCTCTCGCTGCTGCTGTTGCTACAGCTGCAGATTAGGCCGCTGCGGGAGACGGCAGGTAGCGCGCAACAGCTTATCCACGGGCCCCGACTAACTTGGCACCGCGCCCTACCGCCGCCGCTTTGCCAGCCGCCACCGCGACCACCGTCGCCTGTTACAGGTCAAAGAGTGCGGCTGCTGCGGCGGCTGTAGCAGCAGCTGCAGCTTGCGAGGAGGCCTGTGCAAAAGGACAGTCAAAGCCAGGGGATGCCATGGGGTCATGGTCAGGCAAGATGTGGGGACTCCTGGCTGCGGGCTGCCGAGCAGGTGGTTATGCTTGTGCTCAAGCACGCTGGCAGACGTCAGCATGTCCCCAGCTCCTGCCCTGAATCAACTGTGCCCTGGCTCCGGCCCTGGCCCCAACTCCTGCCCTGACCTCCGGCCACAGCTTCTGCCCTGACATATCCAGTTCATACTTCATTCTCCGGTGCCCCGGTACCGCCCCCAGCTCTGCCTTGGACCCACCATGCCCCGGCCCCGCCCCTAGTCCCTGCCCTGACCCCCGCCATCCCCGGCTCCTCCCATCTCCTTGTCTCAAGCACCTGGCCCAGGTCCTGCCCAATCCAACCCAGCCCGCAAGCCCGTGGCGCCGCATCTCCCCTTCCGTTCTGTTTCCTAACACGTGTATGTAGGGCAGCATGGCCTCACCATGACAGCGTCAGCTCCCTAGTCCCAACAGACCCAGCGCGGGCATGCACGGCGAGACAAGACGCAAAACTCCTTTTCTTCTTGCATCTTTGGTTAGGTGCGCATGTCCATGTTATATTTACGTCCAGACGTATAATGTGTGCTTCTGGGTATCCAAATTAAAAGAAATGACAAGCTATTGTGGAAATTCGCGAAAATTTGTTTCCAGTGGGATGGGCCCGCAGATGGGGCCGGGTTCTGGGACTATCTGGAGGGCACACTAAATAGTTTACTATTTAGTAACCGATTTCGTAATCGCGTAAAAACTCATTCATGCAAAGCAGGCTTCTGTTCGCGGGGAGTTCGCCCCAGATCCTCAAGGCGAAGGCTCTCCCCGTGCCGTGCCGCGTAGTAAAGGGCGAAAAACGCCACGGACATTGTATTTGTAGCCCTTTACTACGGACTGAAGGGCGGACATCGTTCCGTGGCCTCCTTCCTGGCCTCGGCTCTACAACGTCATGTTCGCTTGTGCGTGTTGCGTTTTTTCAAGCACGTCAATAATCGACCGCCCCACAACAGCGAGCGCGGCCGGCGGGGTTTAATCCTCACGCCCGCGTACCTTGTTTGGTTTGGTGTCGCTGCTACGTACGGGGCGGTTGGAACGATGTCGGTGGCGTTTGTCGCCCTTAGCGGCGACAGCAGCGGCCAGCAAGGCGCTGCCCTTTCCTGCTCTTGGACTTAGTTCCGCTGCTGCCCGCAGGCGGCGGCCAGTGCAAGGGCCAGTGTGCGTGTGGCAGCACCTACGCCCGTCTACGCCCCTCGCCGGGTGTGCCCCGCGATCGTGTATGGTTCCCAGCACCTGGGGCCCAAAGACGCGCAGCTCCACGAGCTGCGCTCTGGTTGCGGGAAGGCGAGCTGCGTGCTATCGTACGACGGTGTGCACGATGGCCTGTTCCGCTACAGCAGCCGCTCGTTCTTCAGCCTCCGCCACATGTACACGTATGCGGACCAGCTCATTGGCAGCGGCATGAAGGTGGAGGCATATGCCAAGTCGCAGCAGCGCCTCGTGGCCACCACGCTGCCGCCAGACGCCCAGCGGCCGCAGCACTTCACGGCAGTGCTCGTATCTTCCTTCTTTTCGACAGATAAGAAATTTCTTATTCTTAAGTCCAAAAATCTGTGAAAACGCTTCAGGTTTTGGGGGGTCTTTCTGAGAATCGCAGAAGACATTTTGGGGCAGGGGTTCGGGGTGTCCAACTCGGCGGTTAGCTGTCGGTTGCCACCGACATTTGGTCCCGCCGACCCCCCTGGAAGTGGGCAGGCTGAGCCCGCAGTGCGCCGGGCGAATACCTATGACAACTTAGACTTATAATACGTCGCGCGGCATCCCCCAAAGCTGTGGCGGAGTATCGCGCATTCTCAAAGCATGGATGTTGGCCTCAAGCCCCAGGCGCGAGCGCCGGCCGCCCGGTATCGCCCCAGAACGTTAACTTGCGGACCCTGAGGCCCGGCGGGAGCGCATACGGGCTGTCTTGGGGGGTTTCTGTCACTTGTCCGGGTCCAAGGCAAGGGCGACTGAGGTTCTCCAGGATCTACGGCCGTGTCCTGCTGGCACCATGGGGGCACACCACGATAGGCCAGCCTTCTACCAGGGTAGTCATGCCGTGGGTGAGTGAGCATGATGAGCGTGGGTGAGGGCGCTGGGGTTTGGCGTGGGGATGGGCCACGATTTGCCATGGAGCCATGGAGCCGGTGCCTGCTTCAGCAACGTCGTGTTAACATGGCAACAGCAACCGCACCCCGCACGCTGCAACAATGGCACATCCCGTGCGGCAGAATATATTGCTATGTCGGAGGCGGGACGTAGGCTGGGGGCAACAGCAACCTCACCCCGCACGCTGTAACAATGGCACATCCCGTGCGGCAGAGTATTTTGCTGTGCCGGAGCCGGAACGTGGGCTGGGGGCAACAGCAACCTCATCCCGCACGCTGTAACAGGGCAAGCCTGACACACCCGTGGCCTGGCACGAATCGTGCATAGGTCGGGGGCGGAGCCCCCGGAAAAATTTTGGGGATGAAAGATGAGGCGGCAGCGGGTTTCTGAAAATTTAAGATGCCTGTTTTCGGAAATCTGTCACTGGCGCCGCGCCTGCCTTCTTAAGATACGAGCACTGCTTCACGGCAGGGCTGTTCAGGCGGTCTTGGCAGCAGTCCGAGCCGCAGCTCGACCGTTGCCGCACCTTCTCATGTCCGATCTGTCGCCGCAAGCCGCATGTGCTGGTCACCCTGCTACCCTGGCCCAATTGTCAAAGCATAGGCCACGCTCTCCTCCTCGCTGTTTTGCATTGGGTTCGGTTTAGTTTGGCTGGTGTATACAGCTCCCCCCCCGCCTGACAGGTGAGACAGCATGTTCCCACGGCATTCGAAGGAAAGTGTGGAGAGGCAGGGAGAGTGGGAGAGTGGGAGGCATGGGGGCTGCACGCAGATGCCGGTCACGTCACTGCACCGTCACGCGGCTACCCTGGCCCACTGCTGTGCCTGGCCCGGCCCGGCGGGCCGCGCAGGGCACGACTTGCCATGAAAACACGTGCAATATAATGCAAACACCCGCAATATCATATGATGCCAGCAGATGCAATGTGATGCCTGTCGGGGCCTGTCAGGGCCGGGAGAGGCCTGGGAAGAATGCATTGTTTATTTGGTTTCAAGGATGAGCGAGGGTGGCGCCCATGCGGGAGCGGTGCGGCCAGCGGCATGCACCGCGGCAGGCCCGCAGCCATAAGGGACGAGCGAGGGTAGGCGGCGACGGGCGGACGCCCAACGGCGGTGGGGCGCGGTCCTGTATTCCGCGGGATGGGGACGCGGCGCACGGTGGCTGTGGCCGAAGGTCCCGGGGCTCCTGAGCCCGCGTGCAGTCAGAGCCGGATTGCCTGCGGCCCATGTCTTCAGGCGGCTACTTGATTACTTGAGAGGTATGAACGCGCAGCGCGGCCGAGTGCAATCTGGGGAGACAACATTCGCGTTCGCGTTTCGAAAGCACTTCGCTACCAGGAGAGAAGGCTGTTGACCAGACCAATGTGACACCCTGATTACACCCTGACTACAACTCATTACAATTGATTCGTGCTGGGAAAGCAGCGGCAGCGTGCTGCGACTACATAGAATCCCCGTTGGCATGAATGCAACATTGCACGAAGGGACAAGCCAGGTGCGTATTAGTGCTGCCGGGCGTTTGGCGGAAATTCCCAACCGCCAACCAACGCGCCAACCCTGCCAGAGCAAACCCCATGGGCCGACCCCGCATACGTGTACATTCACCCGTGTTCCGAGGATTTGGTTACAGGCTTACAGCGACACCGGACGCACGAATCCCGAACACCCTTCCTTTGCGCAGGAACCGGGCGAAAAGCCAGTTTTGCGTCTCTCCTAGCGCTCTTTCGAGCCACTCTTTCTCGCCGCTCATATGCTTTGCTCTCTTCGAAGGCACCCCAGCCGGATACACTAACATGCATGACAAGGTGTTATTGTCCTGAATTTCCAACGCAGTGTGCGTTGCGAATGACACGCACACCGACGATGCCATACGGTACACACACGCACAACTTCGCACCGTCGCCGGCTTTCACGAAATCAACATTAAGCACTCGACAACTTGCACCCCGCAAATGCTGCATACAGCTCGGGATGGAGCGAACTCAGTGGTTCGGAAAAGCAAGTCTCCTCGAAAGTCCACGCAAAACAGTCTGCATGTCTGACGCTGTTGGCCTTTGTCCGAAGCCGCCGCCTCCGTCTCGTCTCGTAACGTCTCAGCACCCCCCGCCAGCATCGCAGTCTGCGTCCTTTGCCAGCCCCAAGCGCACACACATACACATGCCAGCGCACTAAAAAGACACGAGAACCCATTCCGCGAGCGCCTGCACCCCTTGAATATCTAAATGTGCGTCAGCACGTTCCCTCCACCCCACTCCACCACACACCCAGGAGTGTGCCGTGCAGTGCTCTCCTGCCGCTCCCTCCCGTCGCGCCCTCTCCCTTGCAAAGCAACATGTGCCCACGCCACGCCACACCCCGCACTCCGCGCCCTTTCAATTCCGCCCCCCTGCGTCCACCTGCCGCCGCCGCAGCCCTGCTGCCCGCTACTGCCTCCGCCTTGCTATTGCTGCTACTGCCTCCGCCTGCCTCCGCCGACCACGTCCCGCAGGAACGGCCAGCTGTTGCGCTCTCGCCTCCGCCTCCGCCTGCCGCCGCCTCCGCCTGCTGCTGCTACAGCCGCCTGCTGCTGCTACAGCCGCCGCCTGCTGCTACAGCCGCCTGCTGCTACAGCCGCCTGCTGCTGCTGCTGTTGCCTACCCGACGGTGCCCTCCAGCTTGAGGCTCATGAGCTCATTCACCTCGGCCGCGAACTCCAGCGGCAGCTCGTTGAACACCTGCGTGCGTGCGTGGTGTGTGGGGGAGGAGAGGGTGTTAGGTTGGGGTGGGGGATTGTAGGTACCAGACCAAACTAAACCAAACCCAACGCAATAGAGCGAGGAGGAGAGGGTGCGAGGTTGCGGTGGTGGTGTTGATAACCCCTCGTATTGCGCCTCCCCTCCCAGTGCATCCTGTACCGCTTTCCCAAACATCCCTGCAACTCCCCACAAGTTCCTGCTGAATGGCTCCCCACCTCCCCACCTACACCGCCATGTTCTCCGCAGGATAAAAACAACCCTTGCAAATTCCAACCCTAAACAAATTCCTCTCGGCTCCATCCCTCTGCCTCGCTCGCTGCTTCACAGCTCCCTCTGCCTTGCTCGCTGCTTCACATCTCTCTCTCTCTCATCTCGCAACCCACCTCGCGACAGAATCCCGAGATGATGGCGCCCACGGCCTTCTCCGGGTCGATGCCGCGCTGCTGGAAGTAGAACAGCTGGTCCTCGCTGATCTTGCTGGTGGAGGCCTCGTGCTCCACCACAGCCGAGGGCTCGCGCACCTGTGCGCGGTTGCAGGGGTTTTGGAGATTGGGGGTTGGGGGGTTGGGTTTCAGGTTTGGGGTTTTGGGGTTGGAGGGGTTGAGGTTGCGTGCATGGGGGCTTTCAAAGGAGTTGTACACGGGTTCTAGGGGTGCGTCGTCCTCTCCCTCCCTCCTCCCCTCCCCTCCCTGGCCCCGCCCTGCCGCTCCCCTTCCTCCCGATCCCCCAGCCCTCCGCCTGCTCCCCCCCTCCCTCCCCTCCTTGCCGCGCGACTGTTTCCTTACGGGATTGGTTCAACGTTAACCCCCCCTCCCCACCTGAATGTAGGGGTAGGTGTTGGCAGCTGCGTTGTCGCCAATGAGCATGGAGTCGCACTGGCTGAAGTTGCGGGCGCCGCGGGCAGAGGGCTGGACCTGTGAGCGTGTGTGTGTGTGCAAGAGAAGTGGGGGTTACATTCATAGTTAGTTAGGTAGTGAAGGCGTAGCCAGGAACAGTAGTGAAGCAGCGGCGTTGCTTGGGAGGGGGGATTGAGCGGGCGTGCGGGTCAGCGGGAGCGAGCGCAAGGAGGGGTTCTTCTGGAGCAACCACTTCCCCTTCTCCCTCCCACATCTCCCTCCCAACTCTCTCCCCTTCCTCCCCACCTTCCTCCCCCCGCCACTCGGTTGGCTTCAGCATGAAACTAGCCCCCTCCCCCGCCCCCTCCCCCCTCCAAAACACACGCGCACGCGCACCTGCACCAGGCCGCGGTAGCAGTTGCGGCTGTTGCCAGCGCTGATGCCCTTGGACACGATGCGGGAGCGCGTGTTGCGGCCCACGTGGATCATCTTGGTGCCCGTGTCGGCCTGAGGGGGACGGCGGTTGGTGGTTGGGAGTTGGGAGGTCGGTTGGTGGTTTTGGTTGATGCTGGTTGGGAGGTTGGTTGGGGTGCTACAGCAGAGCCCCCTCCCGCGCCCAACCGCGCCCCCGCCCCCAACCGCCCCCAACCGCGCCAAGACGTGTGCCCTTGCGCCTCCCCCCCCCCACACACACCACGTCACTATCCCACCCCCTCACCCTCTACTTATTGGGCACGAATCCACGAACCCTCCTCCCCACCCCAATGCCCCGGTGCAAATCCCCTCCATTTCCCTCGCTTGGTTGGGGTTTTAGTTTGGGCTGGTATCTACAACCCACAACCCACACCCCCAATTCCCCACCGCCACCCCTCCCCATACACCTGTTGGCGGTTGTTGGTGAGCGCCCCCTAACCACAACCCACAACCCACACCCCTAACCCCCCCCACCCGCCCAACCCCCACACCTGTTGGTGGTTGTTGGTTGGCGCCCCCCAGTCCCTCCCCCCCCCCCACACACACACCTGTTGGCGGTTGTTGGTGAGCGCCACGGAGTAGAACTCGCCCACGCTGTTGTCGCCCGCCAGAACCACAGAGGGGTACTTCCAGGTGATGCTGCTGCCCGTCTCCACCTATGATATTTTTATAAGGGGGGAGGGATGTTTGGAAAAGCGGTGCAGGGGGGAGCAGGAGGCAGGGGGCAGGGGTTGGAAGTAGCGGTGGGGTTGGAAGTGCCGACGTCCAGGGGTTGGAATCCGCTGCTCCCCGCGCACCCGGGCGCACCACATCGCAACGTGTCGCACAACCTCCCCACCTTGCGTCCAGCTGATCTCGGAGTGGGCGCCCAAGCACACATGCCACGCCGCATCCCCCTGGGACCCCACCCCCATAAAAATCTGCGCACCTGCGTCCAGCTAATCTTGGAGTGGGAGCCGGAGCACAGGCCGCGCTTGGTCACGAAGTTGTAGATGCCACCCTTGCCGTTGACGTCACCGGCGTACCTGTGGGTGAGGATGAGATAAAAGTCACAGCCATTTACAATTGAACGTTATGAGGAGTAGGAAGGACCGCCTTGTGAGTGTGAAAGAGCCACGGTTCACCCTTCCCCGCTCTCAAACACACCAAACACATCAACGCAGGCAGGTTTCGTAAACCCCAGCCCACCTCCCCTCCCCGAGACCCCTCACACTCAAAAGGAGTCCTGCACGGCGCTGCGCCAAAAAGCTTGAAAATACCCACACGCCAACAAACCCCCTCCCCCTCCCCCTGCCCCCCCACCCTCCCCAGCCCTCCACCAGTTCTGTACGTTGATCTCCGCCCTGCCCCCGTGCCCTGCCCCCCATCTCCCCAGCCCCCCTCACCAGTTCTGTACGGTGCTGTATTTGATCTCTGCGTCTTTGTCGCAGTACAGCTCCACCACCGCGGCGTGCAGCTGCGCGGCAGTAGCAGCAGCAGCAGCAGGGGCAGCAGGGGCAGCAGCAGCAGGGGCAGTACGTAAGATGGGAGGGGCAGTAGCAGCAGCAGCAGCAGTACGTAAGATGGGAGGGGCAGTAGGAAGGGTTGCTTGGACACATTGTCCGGCACAGCCCCACCGTCCGCACATCCCTGCCCCAACATCCCCACTCCCGGGGCCTTTGCGTGGCCTAAACAATTCACCACCAGCCCCTGCCAGCTTCGCCGTCTCCTGTACAACTCCGCCAACCCCAAATTCCACCAAAAACGCTCCCCACCCAAAACCCCTTCCCACTCAACCAGGGAGTGCGAATCCGTACAGGCCCGGCCGACCTCTGCCGCAGCAGCCCCACACCGGGCGCTGTGGACTGGCGGACTTCATCACGTGATAGTTTCGCAGCAGGCCCACACAGGGCGCTGTGGTATCGCGGACTTTTGTTCGCGGACCGTTTCGCCTTAGGGCCGTGGGCCGCGCCAGTCCTGGGTGAAAGCGTGGAGTCAAGCGGACTCGCGGACTTCATCACGTAATCGTTTCGCCACGTTGGTGCGAGCCGCGAAAGCCAGATGAAAGCCTGGAGTCAAGTGGACTCGTCACGTAATCGTCATCACGTAATTGTTTCGCCGCGCGGGTGTGGGCCGCGCCAGCTCTGGGTGAAAGCCGCGGGTGTCGGATTCCGACGCAACCCGACACGCCGCCGCGCCTCCCTCCCCACCACCACCCGTGTGTGACTGTCTGACTTCGCGGCGGCGTGTGTCGTGTGGGTTCCGAGCCCGACCCCCGCGGCTTCCCTCAGCGCTGGCGTGGCCGCACCTCGCGGCCAACCGGCCAAACGGCCCCCAAACGGTCCCATTCCGCGAGTCCACAGCGCCCTGTGTGGGGCTGCTGCTGCTGCTGCTGCTGCTGCTGCTGCGGCGGCGGCTGCTGCGGCTGCTGCTGGGGCTGCGGCTGTTGCTGCTGCCGGTGCGGATCGGCCTGGCCTTTCACAGATCCGCACTGTGGCAGCGGCCGAGAGGCTGCCCGAGACCCTCGCCGACACCCTCGCCGACACCCTTGGCCGAGACCCTGGCCGAGACCCTGGCCCTGCCTGAGGCACTGGTGACACTGGCGGCGGCCGCCTACCGGCCTGCCACCGCCCGGGCCGGAACAATCTCGCAAACCTTGCCAGCCACCTTTGCCGGTGCGGGCTCCGAGGACTGGGTTGCGGCTCGACTTGTGGTTAGCTCACTCCGACGGCTTCATGGATGGGACTAACCCCAAACCCACCTGGCCTTGGACTGGTAAGGTTGAGATTTGGGTCCATTCCCACTGGGCGTCTACAATGCCGCACTAGCTCCGCTTATTCGTGGACGGCTACCCCCTGCCATATCCCCATCTCCCCCCTGTCACACTCTCTCTTTTTCATGCCGTACCTGGTTGTTGTCGTACGCGGGGGCGGTGCAGCCCTCCAGGTACGACACGTAGGCGCCCTCCTCCGCCACAATGAGGGTGCGCTCAAACTGGAGGGGAGGGGTTACATTCATGAGGGGCGAGAGAGCCGAGGGAGAGAGGGTAAGGGGAGGCGTAAGGGGGTGCGACCGCGTGCGCTGTGGACCTCAGCACCCCAAACCCAACTCACACGAACCCGCAGCCACCTACACCCACACCCCCGGACCCACCCCGACACCCACCCGCACCTGCATACCCACACGAACACAAGACACACGCCCCCTCCCAGACCCCCCTCTCCTCCTCGCTCTATTGCATTGGGTTTGGTTTAGTTTGGGCTGGAATCTACAACCCCCCAACCCAACCCCCGCCCCCTCAAGGCCCCCACCTGGCCGGTCTCGCTGGCGTTGATGCGGAAGTAGGTGGACAGCTCCATTGGGCACTTGACGCCCTGGGGGGGAGGAGGGTAGAGGAGGCGGGGAGGGGAGGAGGGAGGGAGGAAGGGAGGGGGTGATGGAGTGTGCGGAAGCGCTATACGGTATTACGGGGCAGGGAGGGAGAGCGCACGGGGAAGCAGGTGATACAGGCATGCGGATTTACACAAGATTTTCACTTTTCAAAGAACCCGATTTCTCACTGCCCCAGGGCGCCCACAGCACAACAACTGGCGCCCCAGTCCCACACTGCCTGAAGGGACCAGTGGGACGGCGCCTGGCCTTACCCCCCCTGCCTATTGCGCTCGCGCACATAACCCTCCCCTCTCTCACACACAAACACAAACACGACCCGAGTTGCCCCAGCCCCAGCCGCCGCCGACGCTGCAGCTACAGCCGCCGCCGCAGCCGCCGCCGCCGCCTCTGCAGCTGCAGCTACAGCCGCCGCCGCTGCAGCTGCAGGCGCTGCAGCCCGAACAGGTGCCGCTGCTGCCACCGTAGCTGCGGCGCCGCCGCCGCCGCCGACACTGCCGCTGCCTTTCGGCACCCCGCCTGCCCGCCCCGCCCTGCTCCGCCCTGCCCCGCCCCGCCCCCTCAATCCTCCGTCCGCGTCCCGCTGCACCCCATCCCCAAGCCGCTCCGCCACCCGTCGCCCCGGCCCCCACCCCACGTCCTGCCTCCCGGCCGCATCCCAGCGCCTGCTCATCCTTCCGCCCCAGTCTTCCCCGGGCCCACATCCCTCTCCCGCCACCCCTCTCCGACCACCCCTGCCCCGCCGCCGTGTCCCGCCGCGCTGTCCGCCACCCACCACACCGCGACCACGTGGGCCCTCCACGCTGTTTTACATTTGATTCGGTTTAGGTTGGGCTTGTATCTACAACCTGCCCTGCCCCACACGTTCAGGCACACACCCTGTCATTCCCCGCCCAACCCACCCCTACCCCAACCCCCACACCAACACTATGTTAACCCACGCCACGCCACGCCCCCATCCCATCCCACCCCCTTACCCCACTCACGACGTGCAATCCCCCCCCCCTGAAAACCCACCTTGGGCACGAACACGAAAGAGCCGTCGCTGAAGACCGCCGAGTTGAGCGCCGCGAAATAGTTGTCACCCACAGGCACCTGCAGTTGTTTGTGTGTGTTTGTGTGTGTTTGTGTGAGAGAGAGTGTGTGTGTGTATGTGTGTGTGTGTGCATGTGGGTTTGTCAGGGTTGGGTGGGGCTTAGAAGGATCGGAATGAAACGCCTGGAGGGACTGGCAGACGCGGCGCGCAGGGGGCTGCTGGGGAGGCTGCTGAACACTGCAACCCCCGCACGGCGGTTTCCGTTTCCGCCCAGCTGCCTTAAATCCTGGAAAAATATTCATGGAACGCGCGTGCTTTGCCTCTGACCCCGGAATGCCCCTCCCAAGCCGTGGCAGCCGACCACGTGCTACGTTTGTGGTGCCGCCAGGGCCCACCCGCCGTGGGGCTTGAGCCCCCCCGCTCCCCACCCCCGCCCCCACCCCATCCCTGCGATTTCCAAGCCGGGCGCACCCCACGCCGCCCCACCCCCATGCCATGCGGGAATCCGTGTGTCTCCCCCGCGCGGTTCGCGCTGCAAGCATCCCAAGCTGCTGGACCACCAACTAGGCGAACCCCCGGCGGGCGGGTTTGTGGAGACCGGGTGCGTGTGTGCCCCCTCACCCACCAACCGCCACGCTCAACACCCCCCACCCCCATCGCCCTGGCCCCCCCGCCTTCTTACCACGCTGCCCATGTACTTGCGGACCATCTCCGGATAGTCCTTCAGCGCCTCCGAGATGGAGCAGAAGATGACGCCGTGCTTCAGCAGGTCCGCCTTGAAGGTGGTCGCGATGGAGACCGAGTCGAACACGGCATCCACCGCGACATTCGACAGGCGCTTCTGCTCGTTCAGCGGAATGCCCAGCTTCTCAAACGTCTTCAGCAGCTCCGGGTCCACCTGGTCCAGGCTCTCCAGCTTCTCCTTGAACTTGGGCTCCGAGTAATAGCTGACGTCCTGGTAGTCGATTTCCGGGTACGCGTTATCGGACCACTTGGGCTCCTCCATAGTAAGCCACTTGCGGAAGGCCTTAAGGCGAAATTCAAGCATCCACTCGGGCTCGCCCTTCTTGGCGGAGATGGCGCGGACGACGTCCTCGTTGAGGCCCTTGGGGAAAGTGTCCGACTCAATGATGGTCTTGAAGCCATACTTGTAGGGCCGGTCCAGGATCTTCTGAATATCACGCTTCTCATCCGAAATCTGGGCCTCCTCCACGGTGGCGGTGCGGCATGTTGTGGGGCCGCGACGCAGAGACCGTGCGGCGATGGGCACACCAGGCGCGGCAGCCCGCTGCGTCCGCGTGCTGGTGCTAGCTCCTGAGCATGTTCGAGTGCCGCAAGGCAGCATTGAGGCTGACATGATTGTGGGCTGGCAGCGCCTACAGCAGCTGCAAAAGTTGTCAATAGAACAGATGCAGTTTACGGCGTCTAAGCGTAAGTGTACAACTGATGGGGTACCCAATTTGCGGTCGGAAAATTGAATTGCTAGCCAGGGCGGAGCGGCGTGGAGTGACGAGAAACCTCGCACCCACTGCTTGCATGGGGCCTGCATGGGGCACCGCCGAGCCCTCTTCTGGCGTGGCAGTCCCGTCTACTGTCTTAGTCGCTCCTGTCGTTTGTTGTAGCTTCAACTCACCAAAATCTATCACAATGGCGTCCGAGAAGTCTTCTGGCACCTTCGCGGTCAAGGTGCGTGAGCTATGGCCAGGGCTCGGGCGGCCGACGATTCGGCTTTCGCGTGGCAGCCCGCTTTTGGTAGCAGTCCGCCAATTGGAGCTCTGGTAAATATGCAGGTGGGCCTGGCCCAGATGCTCAAGGGTGGCGTGATTATGGACGTGACCACCGCGGAGGAGGCGCGCATCGCCGAGGAGGCCGGTGCCGTGGCCGTGATGGCGCTGGAGCGTGTGCCCGCTGACATCCGTCGCGATGGCGGTGTTGCTCGCATGAGCGACCCCACCATGATTAAGGCCATCAAGGCCGCCGTGACCATCCCGGTGATGGCCAAGGCCCGCATTGGCCACTTCGTGGAGGCTCAGATCCTGGAGGCTCTGGGCGTTGACTACATCGACGAGTCGGAGGTGGGTGCAGGCAAAATTATAGGCGCGGGGTGAAAAGCGTCGGAAGTTGGCTCTCGGCCTCTCGATTTGCCACAGCCCTCGCCTTTTTTTGTCGCGCGGCCACCGCAACTCGCAAATGAACTCGTTTACCACGGCGTGGTGATGTCGATGTTGTTTGGGCGGTTAGCGGCAGCTCGCGGCTGCTGTTTGGTGTGGCGGTGGCCTGGCCCGCACGCAGCCGCGTGTTCAGCGCGGGAACCGGTGGCCTGTAGCCCGCCGCGTCCGCGATCCCGTGCCCTCCCCCGCCGCCACCACCGCCTTCCACTCGCTATCATAGCCACACATATCCACATAGCTCCACACCGCGACTAGTGCATTTTAGCATTCATTACGTGCGACGTCCGCCCGGTGTGCTGCGGCTGCTGCGGCGCCCACGTTGCACCCGGCCCTGCAACACCACTGCGCGGTCCCTACCACCACACCTCGCCCCCCCCCACCACCACACACACTTCCTCCTACACACACACACACACACCTCACACTCCCCGCCTCAGCTACTTCGCTCTGCTCCCATCTGTGTCCACTTATCGTGCACACTAATGGTTGCTGATTGCTACTCGTGGTGCCACACACACGCAGGTGCTGACCCCCGCTGACGAGATCCACCACATCAACAAGCACAACTTCAAGGTGACGAGCTTTTGTTGGTGATTGTGTTTAGAAGGCCCCTATGGATATGGAGAATATGTAGTTGAGGGCGGCTGCTTGGGTTCCGGTCCATGGCCGTAGTACTGGGGGCCGGGTGTTGGGCTTTGGCTGTCCCCTTGCATTGCATTGGCTGCCTCACCAGCCCCTCCGCTATCCTCGCCCTATCCCAGGCCCTACCCTGCCCATGTCACCCACCCATGACCCCCCCCTCCCGCTCTCCCTTCCCTCTCTTCCTCTCCCGCTCCCCTCCCATCCTCCGCAGGTGCCCTTCGTGTGCGGCTGCCGCGATCTGGGTGAGGCCCTGCGCCGCATCGCCGAGGGCGCCGCCATGATCCGCACCAAGGTGACCGGGGCGCGTGTGTGTGAAGGAGGGTACAAGGATTGCATATCGTGTGCGTTTGTGTGCGATATTGGGGTGGACATCCGGGGGTGTAATGTGTTGCGGTCCTGTGGGGCTTCGTGGTGAGGGGCGTGTGTGCGTGTGTGGCGAGGGAGCAGCCGTGAACTGACGCAATCCTGACACCCGGCGTGTGCCGTGGCGGGGGAGGGGGACATGGGACAGCTGAAAGGGGCATCGGCGCGTGTGTGTGGTGGGGGCACCCCAGCTCGCTTAGCCCCCCCTAACCCAGCACTGCCAGCGCCACCGCAACGATGCAGCGCCACGGACACCAACGCCACTCATCCCCCCCTGGCGACTTCACTTCGTAAACTTAATGCGTGTAGCCCCCCCAACCACCCGGCCCCAACCACCCCGTCACCACCCATTACCACCTTACCCCACCACCACCACCCTACCCCACCCCTAACAGGGCGAGGCCGGCACCGGCAACGTGGTGGAGGCCGTGCGCCACTGCCGCGCCGTCATGGGCGCCATCCGCCAGCTGCAGGTGCGGAGGGGGGGTTGTCGTACAGGGGAGGTCGGGAGTGTGGCGAGGGTGTGTGTGTGGGGGGGGGGGGGGCGGCATGGGCGCCATCCGGCAGCTGCAGGTGTGCGAGAGGGGCAGGCTCAAGGCAGAGGAAGGGCGGGGCGGGGGAAGTGGCGACTGACCGTGTGAGACGGTGACTGACCGGCAGCGTGGGCGGCGGGTGGGGCTTGACGCTGGCGTCGATGGCTGTTGGGGGGTGTCTGTGTGTGGGGCCTGGACGGGGGTTCAGAAGGAGGATGTGGGTTATGGGGAGGCGGGGCGGCGGGTGCACGTAGGCTGTGCGGGCGTCATATGGGCGGAGGACCGGAGAGATTGACGGGTACTTCAGGGGCCGACGGAGTTTGGACACACACACACACACACACACCCGGTACAGACCATGGACGACGACGAGCTGTACGTGTACGCCAAGGAGATCCGCGCGCCCGTGGAGCTGGTGCGCCAGGTCAAGACCCTGGGCCGACTGCCCGTGGTCAACTTCGCCGCCGGTGAGGGAGGGGGGCCGGGGAGAAGGAGATTGCCGCGCTGGTGATGCACTGGGAAAGATTCTTGTTTTTCGGCAGAGGGGGGGGGGGTAAAGCGGGGATTGTGTGACCGAGCCCAACAAAGTAGGTCCCAATTGGGGGAAGGCGAAGGCGCATGGAGTGTGTTTGGGGGTGGTCCGTGGTGGAGCAGTGCAGGGGGTTGTGTGGCGGAGCCAACCAAGTTGGTTCTCATTGGGGAAGGAGAAGCGGAAGGGAGTGTGTTTGGGGGGTTGGGTTCCAATCCCTAAATGTTTTTGGGGGTGTGTATTTTTTGGGGGGTCTGGTTGGGGTAGTGAGGCCATTGCTGGGAGGGGTGGGTCGCGTCGCTGGTCGCGGGGGCTCTGGTGGTGGTGGGGATCGGGGTCTCAAGCTCTCAACTGTGGCGTTCGCGTGAATGTTGTGTTGCTCCCCTTGCTCTTCCCCCCATCACCGCCTTTCCTCACCGCCTTGCCTCATCCCGTCTCTTTCCCAACCTCTCGTCGAACCCTGTACGCAAACACAGGCGGCGTGGCTACCCCCGCCGATGCCGCGCTGATGATGCAGCTGGGCATGGACGGCGTGTTTGTGGGCAGCGGCATCTTCAAGAGCGGCGACCCCGCCTCGCGCGCCCGCGCCATCGTGCAGGTGAGGGCAGGGCAGGGGCTGAGAGAACACAAGGGGAAAGGGTCGATACCGTGGGCGTTTGGCAGGAAAAGCACAAAGGAGAGGGTCGGGGGTCAAGGTGTTTGGCGTGGGGTCCCAATTCCCCTACCCTCTGGTAACGCTTCAGCTGCCGGCAGGGCGCGGAGGGGACAGGGCGCCTGGGCGCGCCCGTTATTGAGGCGGGCAACCAAGGACCAGAGTTAGGAGCCGGTTGGGGCTGACGACGAAACGGAAGCAGTTGGGAAAGCACTCATCACAGTTCACACACACACACACACACACACACACACACACACACACACACACACACACACACACACACACACACACACACACACACACACACACACACACACACACACACACACACACACACACACACACACACACACACACACACACACACACACACACACACACACACACCTGTCCCTCCTGATCTCCCTCCAACCCCCAACCCAATCCTTCACAAAGCCGACCATGGACGACGATCCTGCCTCTCTCAGTCCCCAAACCCCTGCTCACCCATCCCCTACGCCTTCACTTCCTGCACTAGTCATCAACGTAACCCCCCATCCCCCGACATCGTCGGTAACACTTGATGTTCTGCAAGATGGTCTACCGTCTGTCACTTCCTTAACTGATCATGAATGTAATCCCCCTCCTCTCCAACCACCTCCCTCCCCCCAGGCCGTGACGCACTACAACAACCCCGCGGTTCTTGCCGAGGTCTCGTCTAACCTGGGCGAGCCCATGGTGGGCATTGACATCCGGGAGAAGGGCTTCAACAGCTACGCCCAGCGCTCGGAGTAAATGCGCGCGTGCTTTTGCTTAGAGGACATGCGCTCAGTGGAGGTGATGGGCATGGTGAGCCTTACCGCGACGCAGGCCCAGCGCTCGGAGTAGGCGCACGGTTCAAGGTGGCGGTGGACGTGTGATGGGCGTGACGGTTGTCTGGAGCAAGCGGCAACGGACACGTGGGTGCAATGCGGTTTGTTCAGGTCAGGCGGTGTGTGCCTGTTTGGTCGAGACCGGGACGGGTGGCGGGAGGTGATGCTGCGAGGGGCTGAGGTCGGCGGCCGCCGGCTGCAACGGTCGGTGGTTGCGGGTAGATGCCAGCGATGGGGCGGCTCAAATCGGAGGGCCGTGTGCATGACCGTGTGCGCGTGCGCCGGTGATGGGTTGCGGCTTTCGACGGAGGAAGGGGTGAGGGGCGGTGCGCGACCCCGGGAATGTACTTGTAGCTTTATGGCACTAAGAAGGCGCGCGCGCATGTGTGTGGACATGTTTGTGGGGTGCACTCCCACCGCGGCGGCGCCTTTGTTGACGGTGATGGCAGTGCAACTGGACGGGTCACGTGGGCAAGGAGCAGGGTGCGTTTCCTTAAACTCCTGCCTCGGTTGAGGAGGAGAAGAGCGATGGGACAGGACTGGCGCACAGAAAGGGTTGCGTGTGTTGTGACCCTTTATCAACAGTGCGACTCGTGTGCATCGGACATGTGGACAGTTGATGCCAACCCTGGCGCGTCGTCTTTCACGAGGGCTGTTCGTTTCCTGTGCGACTGGCTCTGGAGCTGCGTGGGGCTGCTTTGTCGCTCCGTGCATGCGCGTGTTAAGGACGCCGCTGAAAGGTTGAACACACACAACACAAGACCTGACTGAACATGTGTAACACGCTCTTGGCTTCAAAATAGTTTGTGGCTGTTCCCCAAGCTCATGTCTCTCTGCGAAGCGAGCACGTGCCGCTGCACCACAACTAGGGCGCATGCAGGCACACTTGCATACCCGTGTGTGTCCGCGTTGTGGCACCCGCGTGGCAAATGGGTATGGGGGCGTACGCGCTTGAAGGGTTCACCCTCTTCGGACCGCTGCCGACCCCTGACTCGACAGTAGTTCATGGAGCCCGCTCTCTTCGCGTGCTCACTTGCATATTGAACAGAGCTGTGTGCCAGGGCGATTCCTCGTTTACCCTGCGTGCTCGACATGAAGCGACGGAGCAAGCGCGTAGCGCCCGATATCTTGGTGACCGTGTGCCTTCGCGTCCGAGTGCCACAGGCTACCACAGGCCCAGACGGCATCACAGGCAGGGCTGCAGGGTTGATTACGAACGGTTCTTCCCCCGGTTCACCATCACACCGTTCGGGCCCGAGCGAGCGGGTATTGCAGATGGTCCTCGTGAGTATTACAGGCAGGGGAGAGGGGTATGCAACTCCCGCCCCGAGCCCTGGATCCTGCCTGGATCCGGGCTTAAGTAGTGTTCGGACCCCCTTTCCCAGGCTCCCGAGTGATTGAAACTGTAACTTGGACTCCAATGGAACCATTTAAATTGGTCTCGACCCGAGAGGCCCGCCTGCCGGGACCTCGACCATCGCGGCATTTCGCACTCTTCACACGCGTCAAATGAAATTCCTGTTTCGTGCTTCCTGCGCGGACATGTTGCTCCTGTTAGTTCAATTGATGTGCGGCCTAAGATGAGCCACGCGCCGTGTCGCCGGCCCCCTGGCCCAGGCCTGAAGGACCCCTCGCGACGATGCCCGGCTTTGGTGCTCTTCCGAAGCTCTCCGAACCGAGCGACGCCGGCCAGAGCCAATGGGGCATATGAGTGTCCTTAGTCAGGGGGTTTGGTGCGTGTCTGCTGGTGTCTCCGGGTCTGCGGTCTCCGTGGACATCTTGCACAGGGCCATGCACAGGCCAGGCAGCGGTCGCCGGCCCCACTCCCGCGCTCGCGTCCCGCTACTCCCCTTTGTCGACACAATGGCAACACAACACATAGAGATTCGTGTATTGATACATGGTTGCCTGCCCACGCGGCCAGGCCCGCTTCCTGGTGCATTTGACTCCCACACGGTTACGTGCAGGAGTGGCAGTTGCATACGGGTGTGCTCTCCCATGCTCTCCCCTAGCACTTCGCCCTGTGTCGCCGTCAGTCCGTTCGACATTCCCTTGCAAAGCCCCGCATGCCCGATGCCTCCTTGCCATGCACTCCGGATGTCATGCGTGCCACCAGTCCACACGTCTACCTGGCTAAACTCTTGTCCTATCAATACAGCTTTCGCCTGCCGAGATGTTGGCCCTACGGCCCTACCACCTGCTTGCAAGTGCCCACAGCACCTGCGCCCGCTCCCTTCGGCTACGGTTTGTGGTGTTGCTGTAAGCTGGTAAAAGCTAGAAACCAGTATCACCAGAATCACCAGTACGCATGATACTTGCCTTTGAGAATCAAGGTAGAGAAGAAGAGACTATGCCGAGATGTAGTATGTGGCACTAAGAAGCGCCGGGAGAGAGGAGAGAGGAGCTGTTAAACCCAAAGGGGTTTACACCTGTAGTGGCAGGGCCCGCTTGCAACTGCGCACGCTTCCCCTCTTCTGGCACGGGGTCCAGCGGCCTGCAGCGACAGCAGGTGCCGCCGCAGCAGGCCTTGCCACTGCCACTGCGCACAGCCACAGCCACTCCCCGTCCAGAACGCAGCCAGGTGCGGGCTTCAGGCAGAAAACCTGGATTATGGAAGCCTAGGCCGCAGCAGCTCACCTTCATACAATGCCACAATGGGCCAGAACCAAGCGCGCAACGATGCCTGGCAAACGTTGGTTCGGGTTCCTCTCTTGCATGAAATGCTTCAGATGCTGGGGTGAGTCTGTACGGGCTGTCAGGGCTGTCCAGCACGGCGATGCGGCTGCAAAGCGGCACTGCATGATCGTAGGCGCTGATGCTGCTGCTGCCGCTGGTGCTGTCCACCTTCTTACTAAAGCCACTTTCCGCGGAGTGCACACGATGGATGGCATAGAGCAACACCTCCGCGGCCGCTGGCACAGTGCCAGTCCAGGCGCCAGTGACAGGCGGCAGCCGCGGAGCAGCTGCCACTGTTTCCACCCTACCAATAGTTAATTGAGTGCAGCTGCTGCCTGTTGCTGCTGATTGGGAGCCGCAGGAGAAAATGGGGCACCTACCGACGCTGATGTGCCGGTGGTGCAGGCACACGTCCAGGCAGAGCAGCCAGGCCTGCAGGAGGAAGGCCGCGCACACACAGTGGTTGGCGGAGGGAAGGGCAAGTCCTGTCATCGTTGTCACTGCTACCAGACGTGATTCTGTGCGGCCGCGGGCCCAACCCACGCCTCTTTTCACCGGTCCGGTGCAGCCGATCAGAGATTGCTTCCCAAAGACAAGAGTAAAACATTGCCCGAAAACGGAATCCGGTTCCTGACGTGTATAACCACGGCCCATGCTACATAACCAGCAAATCGCGTACCCCTCTGAGCCGCGGCATCACATGCCAGTGCATGCATGCCAGGGCGACTAGGGTCGATGCCTTTCAACATCCTTTCAAGCCTACAATGGACATTTAGGTACAAGATCCCCAAAACATGCGGGCACACAGCAGAAACCATACATATATGTTGGCAACGCCGGTTGATGTCGCCGGAAAGCCCTGCGACCAGCCGATCAGAGACTGCGACCCGCGCACCCTGCTAAATGCTGTTCCGCCGGATGATATATGATAGGTATAGCACCTGACACGGCCCCAGCGTTTGAAAACTGTAAAAGCTAGCAGGGCTCCAGCGCGCGACCTCCCCGAAGTCGGGGGGTTTCGCGCCGCGAGGCGTGCTCCTACCAAAATGCGCCGCGCGACTGCCCCTGGCGACTGCTCTTGAGCTGCCCTCCCATAATTCCGCATGATATGCGCATAGGCAGCCCTGTGGCGCGGTCGCCGCTACGGAAATCTGCCCAGACAGCCAGCCGAAGCCATTTGTGGACGCATGCTTACCGTGAGCAGCGCGACCAGCAGGCTCCAAGGGGCCGCGCTATCACTATAGGCTTCCACAGATGATACTTACGTCAAAGCACCGCAGTTGTGTTACAATAACACCCGTCCGGGTCCGCAATGGTCAAGTAATAGGGGCCGTGCCCCGACGACCTAGACTGAACAAGTATATGTACACATTTGTCCATCCTATCTAAATAATAAGTCGGAAGCGTGAGCTGGGGGGTCCGAACACGGTTTGGGCCTCCCATGCAGCCCCATGCAGCCCGTGCCAACCGAGTTGCATACCCCTCTCCCCTGATTACAGGCGGTCCTTCTACACGGTCCCTAGCCTCATGTCGTTGTGAGGCGTGCTCGCACGGCAGGTTCGATCTCGATTCAGGTTTGGGAAACAGGTTTGGGAACAGGTGAAGCCGTGAGGTGAAGCACATTAGTTAGCCGGAATAGCACTGCTCAAGTAGTAGGAACCGTTGGCCTGGAGAGTGGGGAGCGGGGAAATGGGGATTGGGGGAAAAGGGGAGTGGGAGTGAGCACGCTGGGCGGGGTGGTGGGCCACAGTGCATCGGTGCTCCATCGGGAAGGTGGTCGGATCCGCAGGTTGGTGATAACCCACTGAGTGTGCCAGTGGCAAGAACATTTGTTATCGCGCCGGCCGCGTGGGCGCCCCGCTCTACGTCGGGATTGCTACTGTTGTGCATATATGTTTATGTTAGATGTCCAGAATGGCACTCGCTCGGGGTCAGTTGGCCGAGTGGTTAAGGCGGTGGACTTGAAATCCACTGGGTTCTCCCGCGCAGGTTCGAATCCTGTACTGACCGATTTTGCTCGGGGACAGATCTGACAGTGCCCTATCAACCACTAGATAAGGCGCGCCGTAGGGCAAATTATCACGGTGATGGTGCGCCTTCCGCTGAGCAGGCGGTTGAGGATGTGCAGCGCCGAGAATTGTGAAGTGGTCACGATGGTGGTCAGGAACAGGATGGGGAGAGGCTGGGCAAGGCACGGCAGCTCCTGGCTGGGAGCGCCGATCCTCACATGGTAGAACTACTCTGCAGTATAATAGCCCTGTCGGTGACTTCCAATGAGGAGCCACACCTGGACGAACGTCGGAACATCCACACATCCCGTTGACGCTCTTGCATGGCGCCTGCGCCAGCCTTAGGCGGACCCTGTACAAACTGGTGCCGTCGGCTAAATCGACGGCCATACCTTATTTGCACATGCTACTCAGCTGCTTTGGCCTACCTGTTGGGGCAGAATGGTCACCACTTGCACCACATTGCAACTGGGCCGATAAAGCAGCAGAGGTTCAGTCGTCAACAAAGATAATTCTGCCGACTAGTACACCTTCTTGAGCTATACCTGGTACTATCGCAACTTGTACGTTCCCTCGCCGAATCGGCATCCGCCACGGTATCCCGCCCACATCCTCCACAGATGACCCCCTCCAGCCTGGCCGCAACCATCACTATTATTCGGCATGCGGTGGATTACATGCAAGGAAGTTCTGGGCCGCTAAAGTTGGGAGGTCGGTTGGGCCCCCGAAGGGTCGGCTTGGTCTCAGGAGCCCATTCCTGGCGGATTTTGGGCAGCGCCCCACAAGCAAATCTAGGGGCCAAACGCAGCCCTATGAGGCTGACGTATGCACGTTATGCCATAAGAAGCACAAACAGAGCGTGGGAGGGCTAATTTGCGCGTCCTGGCGTGGACATGTCCGGCAGATGCCCCTGTCAATCGACACGTTCGCTTTGACTTGGCGTGACCCTCCAGCACTTATGCGCGCTTATCACGCGAGATAAGTGGTAATGATGCACGCTGTCCATGAAACCCTACCGCTGCGCAGTACCCCGGCTTGCCCCTCCCCCCTCCGGGCGCCCCGTGTCATGCGTGCCCCGAAAGGGACGCAGCAGCACGTAGAATCCCGTGCACAGGCGCAGGTGACAGCCGCGGATCAGGTAACAGGGCGTGACGGGTCGAGGCTGTGGGAGCCAGCACACAGCATAGGTTGTGTCCCTCCAAACGCATACACTTCTGGCTCTATCATTACGGATGTCCGCACTGTCAGGTTCAAGGCCAGCGCGCGCGCACGCCAGTGCACAGCTATTGCATCTCCCCACATGTGTTCAGGTCGCGTTAGTCGTGGCGCAGAACGCATCATATCGCGGTATATGGATGCGGATGTTACAGAGGGGACAGTCCCAGCTCCCGAAGACGCCGAGCCATCACATGCTATCAGGGCCCAACCCCGACTTTGCTGCAAACCCTCCCGCGGGCAAAGTCCGTGTGACTCCGCGCACAGTGAGTCCTAGCCAAGCCTCAACCCGCCAGAGCCCCACCGCTGTGCCTCAACGCCACAAGCCTAGGCACAGGAGTGCCGGGAAACGTCTAGGCCGCAGGACACACGCACAGCGCACGCACTAACCAGGGCGCAAGCGTCCAGGTACTAGAACGGTCGCCCACACGTGCATCCTGCCCACACACAGAGCCACCAACCACGCACAACCTCTCACGGCGAGGGGGGCGGGGAATCAGCGTCATACGGCAAGCGCAAAACCATGCCGTCACCAACAGCCCGAGATATGAAGGGATGCGCAAACGGCACAGCGTCCCAACCCTTTGGCCTGATACCCAAAGTCACAAACGTCTGGAGACGACCCCAGAAGTCAGCTACGACGGCAAGTCCAATGCTCAGCACCCGGGCCGACGGCAGCTTCGCTCGCGCCGCCAACCCGGCCATAACCACACGCTGCCGACCAAAGTCCAGGGCAGACATAGCAGCGAGACACACCACATCCCACACAGGTGGCGCAAGCCCCGCAGGCGGGCACACTAACCACAACTCCTCACGAGAGAAGGCACTTAGAGCCTCCTCCGGCAGGAAACCCATAGCCATCCCCATACTTTCCCGCAGTGACAGCGCAACAGTGCAGTCCCAAAACCAGTGACGCCGGTCCCCATCCTGCATGTCCACCCCACACGCCCAACACGGGTCAACAGTAACGCCTCGCGCCCGCTCGCTAGCATGCCGTGGAAACGCCCAGCAAGCGTTGGCGGCCACACGCCACAGTGCTTCCTTATGATGATTCTCCCATTTCAGCGACCACAAGCGGGCCAAGGTGCACACGAAGGCCCCCGCCGCCAGGGCAGCCCCCACCCCCGACACACCCGCATCGCACACATACTGCAAATGCTTAGCCTTCAGGGCGGCTAACTGTGGAGCCATTTGTAGCACGGTCCCCGCCTTCACCGTGTAGGCAGTGAGCAGGATGGGCGGCCCCCCGCACTGCAACCATCCAAGTCCCCGCACCACCCGTTGCACCGACTCCGCCGTAGCACTCACGACGTCGGCCACCGGGAGCGGCAGCGCGGCGGCAGGCCCCCGAGCCAGCTGGGCCGCACGCGCGGCGGCAGCCCAGCCAGCGGGAAGAAGGGCCACCGCCGCCGCAAACCGGTCGGCCGCCTCTTGAGGCGACGCCGGCCCCGGCAGGGGCGACGGCAGGCGTGCCCGCGTGCTCCAGTGCAGCACCCGCCTCCACACAGCAGTCACGTACATATCCGCACACGCTTCACCAGACCGGGAGCCCTCCGCCCAAGGGCTTGTCAATGCCTGCCGCAGTTCGTTCAGACCGTCATGCGCTGCAACCAGCTGGCCCACACACGCCAGTCCCGGCAGAGCGAACAAATCCGCGAAAGCCAATTCCCACGTGCGGCCGTCCACACACAGCGCCGGGTTAGCCCACAACGGCACATGACTCACCCACGCGCCCGGCTCGGGCGGCGCCACAAGAGTCACCGCGGGCAATGCAGTCATGGCTTTCAGCAGGCGCGCAAACGGCTTGCCCGCCGGGGTGAGCGGCTTATTCAGCACACGGTCCGCGGCCCCCCGCACCAAGAAACGCAGGGGCGTTGCCGCCGGGTGCACCTGGCGCAGCCACGCCGCCGCGACCCGGGTCCACGGGGGCACGTACGGCAGCAGACCACACACACCCAACACACACCGGACCGCGAGACCGGCTTGCCGCGCTTTCACATGCGGCACCAGCGGCAACAGGCCCGCCCCCCCCACCGCCGGAGGCAGTTGCATAAGGTCAATGGAGAGGCCAACCGGGCGTGCATGTGGGCTGGCATCAAACTGGGCCGGCGACAGTCGCCGATCCACCACCGCCGCCACCCTGGCTAGCAGCCGGTCCACAACGTACAGTTGGGGAAGACCCGCAAATTCCAAATGATACAGGACCTTGCCCAAAGCATAAGCTTATAAGCGGTATATGCAAGTACAAGGTCCCCACTTGGCCGACTGCGTCCTGGTAGAGGCTGTGTACTGCGCGAGAAGGGTAGCTGCAGCGGTTCGTGCCCGGCCCTCGTCTACATAGTGTATCTCGAGCACGCCAATGTTATCGCCCACGTCTCCAAGCTGGGCGACGGCTTCTGAGTACTCCGCGAAAGCTTGTTCTAGTGCGTTCATGGCCCTCGCACGAACATGTGCGCATCGACCACTTGTCCGAGCACCATTGCTACGACGTAGCCTAATGCGTCAAAATGATCATTCCCAACTTGATAGCGATAATTGGAAATGCGCTGTAAACCGCGTTGGCGTTATTGCGACACTGCAAGTGGCCTTGCTGTCGCTAGTGCGACCTTCCTTCACGGGGACCCTTAAAACTACCAGTCAATGCACAACGTAACACTATTCCACGGTGCTCGCGCGCTTCTGCGCGGATGAGGGCCTCACAACAAGTGCTGATGTGATGCCGCTTGAGCGGCAACACATTATATGAGCTGGTTATGGTCCAAGTATAATGACGTCCTTTACATTGGGAACCTATGTGTACTGACCCGCCCGTCCAGCAACTCAATCCTGTCGCCATAATCAAGCGTTGCAATATAGGTGCCAGCGTTTGCACCTTTGCATTTTCAATGCTCGTCATTGCGTAGACCTTTGTGGGTCCTGCACTTGCGCGTTACTCCTCCGCTGAACTTCGTCCTACCGCTGAGCTTCTGTTTTTGCCAAGTTTCGCATCGCTACGCACATATTCCAGAGCGTAGTTCTCACATGCCACTCGCCTGCTGTGCTCGGGTTTCCCGAGAAATAACTCAAGGTAAAACTGTCATAACCGAGGGGGCCCCACCCGGGAACTCGATGCGACCGCAATGGCTTCCGCCCCTCCCCCTTCGGGGGAAGGGGCAAGCCAACACATGACGGATGTGGCACGGGGTCCTTTGGGCTGGGTCCAGAGGTGGGGTCGAGGGATTTCCGCGTGTGCCGAAATCGCAGCGCTGGCCCGGATGGCACCACACGATGAAGCATCCCATTCAGGCTCTACGGGCTAACGCAGGGGCGGACAGAAGGATTCCATATGGGAGCACAGGAGCAAAAGCATCCCCATTTGGGGCCGTAATTAGCTGCATTGCAAGCGTGACAAGGGACCCCCGGCCCGGGCCTCGGTTTCTACAGGGGCAAAAATGCACGTCGTGCTCACCACCTTGTAACCACACATACCAACTGAAGGGGATGGGACAGGCGGACAGGAACCTCGAGGGCGCTCGCAATGGGTCAAGGGGCAGACAGAGAATGAGAGAAGCTGAGAAGGGTGCATGGATGTGCGATGGGACAGTGTCAAGGCGCATGCCCCACTTGGTTCCAGACGGGCAGGAACAAGGCCAACATTGGATGGCCGTAGCATGTCATCGGAGTGCGGCGCGGAAACACGACGAAGAATGACATCGAGTGGCAGTGCTCGGCAGGGAAGGGACCGCTCTCCTGCTAGTCCTTGCGGTGGGGTGGGCGGGGTGGGTGGGGTGGGGTGGGGTACACGTCAGCATTAGAGAGCTGGCGGAGGCTTTGGTCGTAGCTGACCGCATGGCGGCCGCCCCACCGCCACGCGCCCGGCAACGCACCGCACACGGCACTCGCATCAGAATGGCGGATCCGTTTTAACAACTTGCGCATGGATGGCAGTGTGCGGGGTGCGGCGGTGGGGCAGGGTGGGGAGGGTGTGCGTGTCTGAATGAATCAAGTGCAATCGCCAAATGGCCCGGCTCCCTACTCTCCCACTATTGTTTGGTCTGCTGACTATCGCTTGCCCTGTCAATTACCTGTCGCTTGCCTCAACTCTCAAGACACCCTCAATCCTTGAACGCACGCCCAGTCACAGACAAGGGCTCATTGCCTTGACACTCTCAGTTGTAGGCTTAATTTGATTATAAACTGGCTGCTGTGACGGTCATGGGCCCAGGTAAGAAAACTGAACAAGACATTTGGGCTTCCATACACCGACCCTACTTCTCTGGCTGCCTTAGCAGGGAGCTTGGAATCCTCTGCCCCCACGCTCATACCGAGGTTAACAGCGAGCAGTGTTGCGCTGAAGGAAGGCGAACGAGTATGGGAAATTTGCCCAACGCAGCCGAATTGGCCAGGCGCCAGTCAGCTCTATCTTGACAGCACCAATATCGTAAACAGCATCAAGTCATGGGCAGAGGTCCGCTGTCGATATGTAGGTCACCCCAGGCGAAGCCACGCGCTTCCGACTCTCTTCGTGTCTGGTCTCATGAAGGTGTGTACGTACGTGCTTGTATGATGCGCGCTCGTGTGCGCATGTGTGCGTGCGTGCACACAGTCAACCGCTTTACCTGCATCGTGCAAGCAAGGTCGTACACGGGGTTTACTACACGCTGACCTGATGTGTACCGCAGACCGGGAAGTCATACACGTTGGAGAATCTGGTCCCGGCGGTGCTGGCTCAGGAGCTGAGCCAGCAGGGGCCTGATCACCCGCTGAAGGGCATGACTGTGCTGAGGCTCAACTGCCTGCGGCTGGACCGCCAGGTATAATATAACGAACATGGTTGATTGATTGGGCGCACATACAGCTACGCCTAGCCCGCTGAGGGTAGTAACGCCGCCTTGCTTGCCCGTGCTTTTCCACGCAATGTTCAGGGGGCCACCGCGCTGCTGTACAGCCTCTTGGAAACGATGGTGGGCTGGGTGGAAGGCGCCGGGGTGAAGGTCAAGGCCGACGCATGGCAGGTAGCGACGCGGGTACGTGGCGATGCAGCCAGCAGCCGCACGCGCACACGCGCGGGGACGGCCATTCTGGAGCTGCTCCAGGGTCTCGAGACGCCGGTGCTGGTGCTGATGGGTAGGTAGGTGTGTGCTCACGACGGCACGGCCATCACCGACCGGATGGATGGCAATGCGGCCGTAGCGTTGGCGTGTTATTGCATTGCATCGCCGTACGTTTACCTCGTCATCAGCCGTACGTTCTCGCACGCGGCGCCATGATTACCGTGACCGCGTGGGCATACCGTTTTAGTTGCACCTGCTGGTTGACTGATGCGCGCGGGTTATTAGTTCATTGGGCTGTATGCACGAGAAGTAAGCGAGCGTTCTGGCATCTGCATGGACGCAACACGACACAGCAACCAACCCGGCCTACCCCGCGTACCGTACCGCACCTACCCCGAATCACGCCATGGCGCCTTGCTTTGCCCGCCCTTTGCACGCACGCACGCGCGCAGACGAGCTGCAGGCCCTGCTACAGCCCCTCAACGAACGCGGCGAGCCCGACCTGGACGGCGTCAGCTACATCCGCGACGTCGTGCTACGCCATATCCTGGTGGCCAGCCCCGATCACGTGCTGTGGGCCGTCACCGGGAGCAGCATGGCGTCCGTGTGGACGGCGCTGGCGGCCATGCCCGTGAATGGCGTGGCGCCCATCCTCCAGCTCAGGCAGGCGCGTGGAGGGCGTGGCATGCGGGGCGCTGCGTGTTGCTTGGCTTGGCTTGAACTGGCGTCCTTGTGACTTACGTACCTATCTAGGCCAAGCCTTTTTTGCTTGAGCAGCGGGGTCGTGCGTGCGTGCCTGACAGAGTGCCTGACAGAGGCGGCTGGCACTGCTGTCACTTGGTGACTGCCTGTCTGTCTGCGTGGGGTTGGCCGCTCATCATGCGCGGACTGGCGCTACTCAGCGCTGGTATCCACTTGCCCCGCCCACAGTGACACGCATGGGTGACTTGCACTGATGATGCGGTGCTGTACGGCATGTTGATATGCGTGCATGCAGGTGGACACGCCGTCCGTGTGGCCGCCCGGCCTGATGGCGGCGCTGCTGGACGACCTGGAGGTTGTGTGGGGCGTGCGGCCGGAGGACGTGGGGCCGCTGCTGGAGCGGGCTGGCAGCTCGCCTGCACTGTTCATGACGATGCTGGAGTTCTGGGTGATGGAGGGGAAACCCGCAGACGTGGCCGCCTTCGCCGACACCTTCACATACCACAAGTTGTACAAGGAGGTGCGTGCGTGCGGGTGTTGTTTTGATTGCAGCTAGCCGGATGACCTGTGACATACTTCACTGTCACAATCACCCATGGATCGCTGCAGAGCCGTACAAAACAATGCGCCAGCAGCCGTATCTGCGCGTTGCGCATGCCGAAATCGCATCCCCGCCGCCCTCGGGCTTCCTGCGTCCATCAGATAGAATCATCCGTTCCCGTTTAAGCACTTACTTGTTCCCACAAATCATCACTGTTTCTGTCTTCGCATGTTTGCGGCTGGGCGCGACCTCGACCGCACTCGTTTGGTGTACATGCTCCTTCACACAGGTGCTTGGGGATTGGGGTAGTGGGTTGGTACACACACACATGCTGACTGTATGGGAGCCTCGGGCATTTGAGCCCGTGCACGTACGCGTCTATGCTGCGGTAACTCTGCAAGTGTGTCCTTCCACGGCGCATTTTCCCGCCCACTCCCCCTCTTGGAGACGAATCGCTCTCTGGCAGGCGCCACCGGCTGCGTGCATAGCGTGCTGTGCCCGACTTTCCCCGATCCTCACACCTCCATCGTGACGTGCGTACGTTCCTCGGTGGTGTGCGCACGCATGCGTTTGTCAGGCGTTCAGGGAGTGGCAGCTGGGCCCCGCGCACTGGACGGACGAAGAGCGCGGGATGCTGCTGGATCTCACGGATCCGGTCACCGGGGCGGCGGCATGGGAGCTGCACATTTTGTATCCAGGCCTCCAGAGGTTCCTAAAACCGCACCTGAAGCAGACCGGCGAAGAGAGGTCCTATCTGGCGGATCCCACTCAGCGGCAACTCCTGCGGGTGGGTGGTTCCGCTGCTGCATTGCATTATGAAGTTGTGGGCATGTACGGTAGGTGGGCCATGCATGTAATCAAGATTGTCCGCCATCTAGGAAGACCATCCAGCCCCGGGCTTGCATGCTTGCGCGGGGGGGAGGGCGGTTTCCCTTCGGGCCGGAGATGGTTCCTTCCTGACCTGGTGCTGGGCACCCTTGCTTGGTCGGACTGTCCCTTCTTGTAATGTCGCATTCTTGCGCTGCTCTGCTGCTGTCACCATGCATACCGGCATGCCGTGCCGTGACATGGCACTACCGTACCGTAGGTGTTTTTGCCATGCTGCTAGTTCATTCCATCCAGCGTTAGCATGGGCACTTGCGCAATGCATGCAGCAGGCTCACACACGTACGGTTTGTGGGTGTATTATTACGGTAATGCCGGCAGGCGGTCCTGGTGGACAATAATGGCAAGGGCGGCGCCAGGCGGCGCCAGCACTGCTGGGCGGGCCTGCCGGTGCCGGGTCTGACACTGGCGAAGCGCGACTGGGGCTGGCTGTTGCTGCACCTGGGCCAGGTGGCGGACTACCACCTGCTGCTGCTGGGGGTGGGTGTGCGGCCGCCCGCCGAGGACGTCATCCCCAAGGACGCCAAGGGCGTCGAGGAGCTCAAGGCCATGCTGCGGGTAGGTGCTGATGATCCCACACATGCATCACCTTCAGCCCATACATGGCACGCACTACATTGCAGCCACTGTCTCCACGCACACACTTTCACGCTTTGTGTGTTGTCCCGCTGCATGAGCACACTGCATTGCGCCTTTGGCGGACATCATCCATGCAACAATCAAACAGGACTTGGCGGACAAGGTTGAGCCGAAGCTGCCTGAGGGCAGTAGCGTGGCCAGCCGCTGGGAGGCGCTGGGCATATTCACCATGGCGAGTAATTGGCTCCAGGCGAACTGGGAGCAGGCGGTTTGTTTAGTTTCCGTGGACACCCCATGGGCACACGGGCGTCACGGGCATCCCCCCCTTAAAAACCCCAACTTCTGTTGGGTTACAGTATCTGCATTGCACAGCGTTAGAGAGGTGTGTATGCCGCACGGGCTGGGTGTGCATTTGGGGTGCCTGGATGGACTAGCTACACCACAACGAAGCCACGCACCAAACCTGCTAAATGCGCCCGGGCCCGCTGTACGGCATGTCATGTTGTTGATGCAGGTGCTGGGGTCGCCCCACAACAAGGGCCGCCGCAGCTGGTACCAACGCGAGGGAAGGGACGGGAAGCTGTGGAGCCACCTGGACTACCTGGTCTTCTTCCTGCGGTGCGTGTAGTGCGTGGCTTTGGATGTGTGCATTGGGTGCGCGGATGCGTGGCAGTGCCATTATGCACCCTGCCTTGCGGCGGCGGATAGGACGGGCTCTGCGAGCCAGATCAAGGGCCTGGGGATGGCTGCAATGACCTCGACGTTACCCGGCTGCAGCCACCCGCTCCTTCCCTTCCCTTCCCTATCCCCCACGCGATAGATTCCCAGTCGCCAACTTGCGAGCCGTGCGCTTCGCCGTTAGAACCTCCCACCGATAGCGCATGGCAGCAGCACCTGTCCAGCCACTCCAGGCTTGCCCTGGAGCGAGCTTGACCACCGGTCCCTCCCGGTCGCTCCCCGCAGGCTGAGCCGTAACGTGGTGGCGCGCTGGGAGCCGCGCGAAGGCAAGGAGATGCTGAGCTCGGCGCTGCTGGCGCTGCCCACCTTGGTGGACATGCGGGTGCCGGACCTGTCCGAGGTGGTGCTGGCCGGCATGAGCCAACTGGCGGCGGCCACCGTCGCCGCGGCGGCCGCTGCCGCGGAGCGCGAGGACCAGATGGACGAGGCGGTGGAGGCGGGTGGAGGCGGGGGCGGCGGCTGCGGGAGCGGTTATGACGCCAACCGCCGTGGCGGCGGCACCGTCGCCGCGCCTGCCGTTTACGGCGGCGGCCGCTCCAGCACGGGCGCCGGCCTCGTGAACTGGCGCACCAGCAGCAGCAGCGGCGCCAGCAGCAGCTGGCCTCGCACAACCCTGGGCAGGAGCGGTGCGCCGTCCGCTCGGCACACGTCGCGGTTGGCTCTGCCGCCGCCGGCACCCCTCCACTACCGGGTCACACGCCTCGCCGTGGCGGCAAGGGCGCTTTTCCGGTTTGCGATGTAGTGGACGCGTGGCATAGACTGATACTTGGTAAAGCCTCCAGTCCAGCCTAGGCGGCGGTGAGAAGGAGCCGGTACCAACCAACCCCGGCTGTGTCCGGGCGATAATGTGAGGTTGCGAGGGGAGAAAACTGTTCTTGTCGGCTTGCTTTGTCGGCCCGCGTCTCAGCTAACACACGCGCACATGCAGTTGTTTAGTCTTTGCGTGTTTCCTCCAAAAGGGGACACCAGTGATAATAGCCCGCCACTGCCCCGGCGCCAGCTGCGCGGTGGACGGGGCTCCAGATTGTGCGCACGAGATGGTCACGGCGCAGGGCAAAATGCTCCCACCGAGGATTGAACTCGGGACCTTTCCCTGGTACGGGTATTATGAGTACGAAGGGAACGCTCTACCACTAAGCTATAGAAGCCCTTGATTGGGAGATGACCGGAGGGGCAATCAGCGGCTACACAATCCTAGCTATAAGCAGGGACGCAAGCCTGAGGTCCTGGGCGCGCGTTTCCGGAGGGAGGTGCGGTTCAGGGGCGCCATCCGTGGCCCGTGGGCCCGGCAACCTATCTGCTTTGATGTATATGTCCTGGGCCCATCTAGTGTGCTTGGCTACGCGGTAATCGTCCAGCTAAATTGTACCAGCGGGGGGTGCGCGTGTGGGAGGGACCGATCGCACAAGCTCGAACATGACATTGCAATGTATTAAGCACGCAGCAGGGGCTGCAGACCAGCAGGGGCTGCAGACCAGCATGGCTGGCTCAATAGTGGAAGGGCGAAAGCGACAGGGCGCCGTAGTAGGAGACCTGTGACCAGACAGGGCTGGGAGCAAGCCTACTAGAGCTAGAGTAGGCCGACGGCGCTGCAGGCGGCACGCCCCTGGGGTCCAGAGCAGGGTGTTCGTTCTCCACGTCACTGGCTCGTGAACTGCGTCAGCAGGTCCCTCTTGTAACCAATGCAATCTGGCAGCCCATCGGGTGGATCCAGGTGTTCTGGGAGTAGGAGGTTAACTGCAAATCGCTGTATACTATGACTTTAAGTAGTATACTATCAGCTAACGGACGCGTGAACCTTTGCACTTATTTTGCACCCAGTTTTGCACTAGCTGTCATCGAGCCATTTTCTTGTCAGCTTGTCAATATTGATGGAACGTTTACTTATTCTGCCTTACAAACGCCCAAGAGGACGCCCTAAGAAGGATGAAGGGCTCATAGTGCACACGGCCATGGAAGACGAGTTCGGAGTGATGCGGTGTGTGCGCGCAAGGCTTGTGCCAAAGGGCGAGCCTATGCCCCCACAGCGACCAATATCTGAATGCGGAAGAGAGATGCGCAAGCCGCGGCGAGCGCCTGGGCCTTCAGCACCCGCGGAGCCGGCTATCGCAGGCGCCACCACCCGTCCATCAGCAGTCCCACTCCCGCCACTCCCGCTGACGGTGGAGGGCCAGGAGCACGACGGAGGCGCGTCTAATGCAGAGCAGTGAGCACGTGCGTGACACGGATTTCTCAGATTTTGGGCCAAGGGTAGCGTTGAAGGCAGATTCTGGGACCGGCAGGCTGTGAGGATAGCCACCATCGGGCGGGAGTGTCCCGGCCAGCGACGCAGGTACAACTTGAGTCGGCCCGAGGTGAAGGCCTTGCCAGGTTGCGGCCTTGCGGGTTTGATGCATGGGGGCGGGGGTTGAGGCCTTGCCGGGTGAGCCGTGTCCGCGGATGCGCCCAGCCCATGCGAGCCCGCTGGTGGTCGTGCAGGCAGGGGAGGCGGGGTGGCCAGCACTGGGCGGCGCGCGCCTGAGTACAGGGTTGGGTGTTTGTGAGGGCTGTCTGTTTCCGAGGGCTGGCTCTGAAACAATGTGATAGGGCGGCACAAGGGGAAGGGGTTGACACCAACGGCGTGTGGCACGCAGCGCGTGCGGAGTGCGCAGCTAGACAGGTTGGCTGTATCCGGGCTAGGCTTGGGCCTGGGAGCAACTGCGCCGCATTGCCGCGACACACGCGTGGCAGTGCAGGCAGCGTGGCCGGCTTGCGGGGTGTGCATGCATGTGTGGTGGGGTAGTGTTTAGGAGTTGTACACTACCGTAGTTTACACACAGTGTGGTGGTGATGAAATGTCTTTTATATATCCAGTGTCGCCATCACGTGTGGCAGCGCACGGGAGATCAGGCGTGGGTTGACGCGTGGGGAGAGAAAGAGTATGGGAGTGAGCATGCGAGGAAGAGAGCAGGGACGCACCCTCGAGAGGAAGCATGGATGCCATGTTTGAGCAACGTACGGCCGTCTGTAAGTCCAAGTCTAGCCGGGGTACAGTAGTCTTTGGCCGGTCACTACAAAGGACTCTGTCTCTTGAAATTCTATTCACCGCACCACGTAAGACAGTAGCGAACAGCTGCAGCACCTACGCCAGTGGACTACCGCTGTCCTACCAAGGTGGGGGCATCCCTGGATCTCGCCATCACCGCAAATGTGTCCAGCAAATGTGTACAGGGACCCCTGCCAGACCGTAAGCCCTCACACCCCTGTCCGAGTCCGCGCTCTACCACATCGTATCGCTATGCACCGCAAGTGTTAATGCCCTTGGTGGTCGCGTTAGCACCTATACCCGCCCTGTCCGCGCTCCCTCCCTCCCCTGCGCTCCAACCCACCCCTGCGCTCCCTCCCTCCCGTGTGTTCCCTTTAGCTCCCTTCACACCTCTGCGCTCCTTTCCTCGGCTGCCCTCTTTACACTTCCATGCGCTCCATCCCACCCCTGCGCTCCCTCCCTCCCCTGTGTTCCCTTTAGCTCCCTTCACACCTCTGCGCTCCTTTCCTCGGCTGCCCTCTTTACACTTCCATGCGCTCCCGCCCGCCCCTGTGCTCCCTCCTTGCTCCCTCGCCTCCCCGGCGCTCCCTTGACCCTCCTCCCTAGCGCTCCCTCCCTCGCAGGCACGCTTTCACCCCCCCCCCCCACGTCCTCGCCCTCCAGGGAACTTCCCACGTTGTTGGGGCCATCTCTTATGCCCTTACATCGCACGCCAGCCGTGACCATTGGTCCAGCATGTTTGCACAAGGCCACAAGAATAATAATTTGGCACTGTTAAGTGTTGATGTTCTGCAAGCTACGGTATACCATCGGGTGGGAGCGTGCAAAATTGGGCTTGAGGTTCGACGCAGACTCTAAACTTATGTTGCGGTCCATGATGGAGTGTAGCAGGCATGCACTCCAGGTGCGTATGGGTGCACCCCTTCGGCTGCTGGGGCATTCGGCTAGGGAGGGCCACCGCAGGGCCAACCGTGGGCCGCCGCTCTAGCACCCCTGTTCCCCAATCCCCTGCTGTAAGTTCGCCTGGGTCCGCCTGTACCATGATTCAGGATACGGTGCAGGCCCACAAGCACCACCCTCGGAGACCGTAAGGGTAGCCCGTAGCCGGTGCAGGGATAGGCGAGTTAGTTTCGAGGCCTTCAGGGTTGGCGGGGAGCTGGTCGGCCTGGGCCGGCACGCTGTCTGGGATCGCGTGCCATCTCGGTGATATGATCAGTCATGCGCTTGCCCTAACGTCTCGCCGCTTGACCTGTTTTCGCTACACTAAAACACATTCAGACAAACACCGCGCGCACAGTCTGCGTGCGCGCATTGCCCAAAACGCTTGCGAACGCCTCCAGCAAACTACTAAAGCATGACGTCGTCCCGTCGCTGCGCTGCAACTTCTTGAAGGCCTCGGGCCCGCATTGATTCAATTAGATATAGGACAGATGCCAAGTTCTCTTGCGGGAGCAAAGGGCCGGTCTGGCGGGGCCGGAGACAAGTCGCTCGACGCCCTAGACCGCGAGACCGGCACGCTGAAAGCAGCAATTATGCCGGGCGACCGCCAGCATAGCTCAGTTGGGCCTCCCGTGCCCGCCTCGACATCTGTTTCAGCGCCCACTGAGCATCTCAAGGAGGCTTACAACACGCTGGTGCTGCTTGTATCATGCGCAGCAATTTGGATGGTTTGTTCCTACATTGACGCAACCTACACACCGCGCGACTTCAACTACATTCCGTCTCGGTCGCTTATTATCTCCTACCAGTGGTGCATGGTCGGCTACGCATCGAACCTGATTCTCACTCTCATGAAGTAAGCAAACTGTTACGCAAGCGCACGGCTGCTCTGCTCGAGCCCTTTTTTCCACAGTCGCGCTGCGGCCTCCACGGTTTCTTGACCCCCCTGCATGCGTTGCGAGGGTATGTTTCCCGTGAAATCCATGGCTCATCACAAGCACATGCGGTTTCGACGGGGTGACGCATGCATACATCCAATTGCTTGCAGGGTCATTTTCGAGACGAACCGCTCCAAGCTCAAGCTGCACATGGTATCGTGCTACATCAACATCCTGGCCGCCACCAGCTACTGCATGCTGTGGACCGGCTTCTCGCCCATCGTCCCCGACGTGCAATCGTGCCTGTGAGTTTTGGGGACATGAACACACTTGTACACTCACTCGCAGTCCGCGCGTTGGCCTTAGAGTGAGCGGGAGCCGCACTGAGCATGCGTTGGCAGTTTTGGGTCTGGAACTGTGGCGCTACCCGGGGAAGGGGGGCGGCGGGTTCAATTGTGTGAGGGCAGATGTGAGCGAAGGCGCCGCGGTGGAGGGCACGCCGCCGTCGGTGCAGCAGTGAGCAGAGGAGTGCCACGTGCGTGCGTGCGTGCCCCGGCATACGAATGCTCATGAGTGGTGCTGTACCAAAGTCCCGGGCCCATGGAATGCAAGTTGCAACATAACTCACCGCCGCTGCCCACCGCCGTGCCTTGGCATCCTTGACACCTGCCTGTACTGGCCCTCCTTCACCTTGCCTCCACACGCACCCCCCAACACACACACGTTCCCCCTCCCTCCCATCTCACTGCCCTCACCCTCCCTCCCCCCCACCCCCACCATCACAGCTACATCCCGCAGCGGTGGCTGCTGTACTGCTTCACGGCCCCCGCCATCATCTACATCCTGTGCCAGATCAGCGACTACACCACTCGCATGCGCGTCTGGGTCATTATGCTCAACGTGAGTGTCTTATCAGTAAAAAAACCTTGTGTACCAGATTCTTACGAAGCTAGCAAGTCGAATCTTTGTATGCCAGTTCTGTACGGAGTTAGCAAGGATTCTGCCCCACATGCTTTGGGATTTCGAGCCGGGAGCCGGGCAAGGCAATCCAAGCCAACCAGTCGGAGTCAGGGGATGCGAATCATGTGATGCGTTCTTGGGTCTTGATGGGTCGCGGGGCGCGCGGGGGAATGAGGACCTGCAGAAGTGTGGTGCTGTGTTAGGGAAACGGCGAGGGCGGGGGGGTTGAAAAGATGGCAGAGGACGGCAGCGGCGGGTGGTGTGTGGTGTGTGGCGCGGCTGGCTTGGGGGTGCTTGGATTCACTTGGGGTGTGCTCGCTTGTTCGTGTTTAGTTGTGCATGATTGATGCGAGCTTGGTGCTGTGGAGCACTTGGCGACAACCCACCCGTATGTGCCATGCCTGAGCCTGCCTGCCGACCCCCAATGCGTGGTTATGTGTTTGCCCACAGGTGTTCATGCTGGCTGCGGGCGGGCTGGGCACGGTGCCCTGGATCTCATGGACACACAAGGGTGAGTCACGGCCCGGCGTAAGAATGTTGAAGAGAACAAGGAAAACAACACGCGCAGGACAGGGTGGCGTGTGTGTGTGTGTGTGTGTGTGTGTGTGTGTGTGTGTGTGTGTGTGTGTGTGTGTGTGTGTGTGTGTGTGTGTGTGTGTGTGTGTGTGTGTGTGTGTGTGTGCATGTGTGTTGTGAGCGTGTATGTCGGTATGCGTGTGCGGGTGTGGCCGATGCTTGTGCCGACAGGTGCGTCGTGGGTATGTGTGGGCGTGTGTCATCCCCAGGTTGAGCGCATGGTCAGGGGAGCACGAGGGAGGGGGGCAAGAGGAGGGCACGAGGGAGGGGGGCAAGAGGAGGGCACGAGGGAGGGGGGGGGGGGCACGAGGGGGGACGACGCTCCGTATTGTCCATGCGAAAAGGAGCAAGGGGGAGGGAGCGTGGCCGGGGGGCACAGAGGGGGGGGGCGGTTGTAGGTACCAGCCAAACCTAAACCGAACCCAACGCAAGCGAGCGAAGAGGTGAGCGTCTACCATTTCCTTCGCAAGTCATGAATGGAACCCCCATCTTACCCTTCCCCCTCCCCCTCCGCCTGAAGTGTACTGGTACGTCATGAGCTGCGTCCCCTTCCCCTCCATCCTGGTAGGTGCAGAGCTGAGTTGTATGATGCACTGAGTGTATGGGTGTGTCAGACAAAAAACACACACGGTGATGCATGCACAGGAGGCGTGGCCTGCCCCCTGACTGATGCATTTCCACGGCACTCCAGCTCCCTGACACGCGCACACGCACTTTAACATGGCACTCCTCCTCACCCATGCCGTACACTTACACATTTACACACGTCGGACATGCGCCGTACACCCACACACACACCCACACCCATCCATCCACCCCCCCCACACACACACCCCCACACACCCACACACCCACACACGCCTACCTACACACCTACCCTACCTGCCTACCCGCCCCGCAGGTGCACATGTGGCGCATGGTGTCGTCGGCTGTGGATGAGACCATGGACCCCACCTCCAAGAGAGCCATAAAGTTCATACGCCTCTTCTCCATCGTGAGTGGGCTGGTTGTTGTAGCGGCTGGTGGTTTGGTGTGGCCGTTTGACGGTTGGCGGTTTGGCGCGGCGTGTGCCTTGCTGCTGCGGTGCCGCGATTATGGTGTGGTGGTTGAAGGCGGCTGGGGTGCTGCTGCGGCGGGGGCATGCGGATGGGATTGGCTTTAGGGTGGGGTGGGGTGGGGTGGAATCGAGGGCGTTGCTGCGGAGGATTGCTTTGGGCGGATTGTGCTTTCACCTTGTGTTTGCCTGTTTGACATGCACGCAAGCACGCGCCTGTCACCCCCCCTCCCCCTGGCTACGACTTCACTTCGTAAACTTAATGCGTGTAACCCCCCTTCCCCTCAGACCACGTGGAACCTGTTCCCCTTCGTGTACTTCGCTGCCATCGACGGCGCACTCAGGTGGGCAGGGGGCGTGCGGGTGCACGTGCGTGTGTGTATCGTACTCCCACGGTCATGGAAACCGCCAAACCCGCCCGACCCCAATCCCCCACCCCCCATCCCTCCCATAAGTATGATCGCCTGCAACGTACGCCTCTGCCTGCGCTCCGCTAGTTTAGCCTGGTCCTGTTTAGTCCGGGCTGGTATTTTCAACCCCCACTTCCTCACTGCCCCACTCCCGCCCTATCCCCCTAAACACACGCGCATGTGACGCAGCCTGGAGATCAGCGAGCCGCTGTGGGCGGCGCTGGACTGGCTGACCAAGATGGTGTACAGCTCCAGTCTGATGGAGGTGCGTATGTGTGTGTGTGTGTGGGGGGGGGGGAAGGGTGCCCTACCCTGTTCCTGACTTCACTGACATCAGTAACAACGCGTCTACTATGCTACTGACGCCTTCACTTCTTACATTTAATCATGAATGTAACCCCCCCCAAACATACACACACACACAGGCCAACTTCTTCACCATCGCTCAACGGCGCGAGTTCGCCGTGCGCGCCATTGAGGAAGCCAACCGCCTCGCCACCATACAGCAGCTGTCCACGGTGGGTAGACTGGATTGTGTGTGTGGGGGGGGTGGGTGGGTGTGTGGGTGTGGGGATGGGAATGGGGTTGGGGTTGGGGTTGGGGTTGGGGTTGGGGTTGGGGTTGGGGTTGGGGTTGGGGTTGGGGTTGGGGTTGGGGTTGGGGTTGGGGTTGGGGCTGGGGTTGTAAATACCAGCCCAAACGAGGGGTTGGGGATGGGGATGGGGGCGGGCGGGCGTGAGGGGTGGCGATGGTTAGTACTGGTCGCCATTTAAAAGAAGGAATGCGAAGAGGGACGGGGACGCGATGAGGGGGGGGGGGCACGCCCAGGGGGCATAGCCGGTCGGGTAGGGGCGCTGCCAGCCATGCAGGGCAACAGAACCCCGTACCCGACCCCCCCCACCCAACCCCCCCACCCATACCCCACCGCACCCAATGCTTCAACCTTGCAACCCCACCCCCACCCCAACCCCCACCCCCTATCCCCCGAACCCCCTTCTCAAGTAATTATGAATGTAACCCCACCCGCACCCCCCACCCTCCACCGCACAGGCCATCGAGCGCAAGGACGACTTCTTGTCCGCCATGAGTCACGA
>NC_057018.1:1773205-1785024 GCF_000002595.2 Chlamydomonas reinhardtii
CGAGGAGGAGAGCGTGGGGGGAGGGACGAGCGAAGGGGGAGGGATGCGTAAGGGTAGATAGAGATGAGTGCGGGGGGAGGGATGCGTGAAGGGGGTGGGATGTGGTGCGTGGGGGCGTGTCTCATGTCCATTCTCCTCACCTGGGAATGGTGACGCCCCCTGAATCCTGTTTCCCAAGATTGCCCACCGTCTACCATTTCCTCAGCTAATCCTGAATGTAACACCCACACCTCAACCTCTGACGCCCTCACCTCCACCCACCCACCCACCCACCACCCCCTCCTCGCAGGTTCGCAAGGGCGTGCGCCTGGTGAACAACGTGGGCAACGTGCCCAAGATCGTGGGCGACAACGGCCGCATCGTGCAGGTGGGAATGGAGGGGAAAAGGGGGGGAAAGGTGGGGGAAAGAAGGGGGGTAGGAAGCGTGTGTGTGTATGTGTGAACGTGCCCAAGATCGTGGGCGACAACGGCCGCATCGTGCAGGTGGGAATGGAGGGGAAAAGGGGGGGAAAGGGGGGGGAAAGAAGGGGGGTAGGAAGCGTGTGTGTGTATGTGTGAACGTGCCCAAGATCGTGGGCGACAACGGCCGCATCGTGCAGGTGGGAAAGGAGGGGGAAAGGAGGGGAAAGATGGGGCTTGGGACAGCGTGTGTGTGTATGCGTGATCGTGGGCGACAACGGCCGCATCGTGCCGCTGCAGGTGGTTGGGGGGCGGGGGGCGGGGGGGGGGGGGGCGTCCAGAGGGATCGGAGTGATTTACAAGTTGGAAGTGGGGGGATGGGGACAGGAGGGGGGGGGGGTAGCCTTTCATGAAGATCGGAGTGGACAAGTGCCGACGCCCAGTAGCACATGTACGGGGGTATATTCAAAGCTTCTTGGTTCGCCTACCCGACTGCGGTGTGCGCGTTGGGCGTGTAGGTGTGTGGGATTACTGGGGGGGGAGCCATTTTGGAGGACGGCGTGCGCATTGCCCCCAATGCAACCAACTAGCCTAACCAATCCTAGCCAACCCCCACCGCCAACAGACAGAACCTACGTACAATCTGGTCGGCAACTCACCCCAACTGCCACTCCCGCACCCACACACTTATCAAACCATCCAAACACAATCCCAACACAATGCTAATACGACCCATAACCACCAACAGAATCCTTACATCAATGCATTCCTGATCATTTCAACTCCTCACCACAGATCCTGTACAACCTGGTTGGCAACGCCGCCAAGTTCACTCGCCAGGGCATCATCTCCATCACCGCGGGCGTCAGCGAGGACAACGCCAAGGTGTGGGGGGGCGGGGGTGGGGGAGGAGGGTGTTTGTGTGTGTTTGTGTGTGTGTGTGTGTGTGTGTGTGTGTGTGTGTGTGTGTGTGTGTGTGTGTGTGTGTGTGTGTGTGTGTGTGTGCGTGTTAAAAGAGCACAAGGAAAACAAAGCGGCAATTGGTGTGTGCGGGGGGGGGGGGCAGGCGTTCGGAGCCCGGAAGACGAAGAGATAAAGTTTGATGAGTATGGAATGACGGCGTCCAGTGGGAACCGCGGCAGGCGGGGTAGGGTGGGGCGGGAGGGCGCAGCGGGGGCAACGCCTGGGTGGGTGTGTCGGAGGGACGGTGAGGGAGGGCGTGGGGTGAGGGTGGGGGGCATGGGATTGTGCGGCATGAGGGCCGGGCTGAAGTGTGTGCGGCTGGGGGGGGTGCAGATACCAGCCCAAACTAAACCCAACCCAATGCAATATAGCAAAGGGGGGGGCGGGAGAGGATTAGGTAGGGTGAGAGAGGGCGAGTGCAGGCAGGCCGAGAGACAGGTGGGGAGCTGGCTGCATCGCTCTCGGCGCCTGACCCCCGCCCCCCACCCACCCTACGCCTTCACTTCTTAATTAATCATGAATGTAACCCCCCCCCCACGCTGCACCCCGCCACAACCCACCACCCTGTCCCCTCTCTCCTCTTCCCTCCCCTCCACTTCCTCAACCAATCATGAGTGTAACCCTCCCCCTTCTTTTCCGTCTCCTTCTCATTGTCCTGCCCTCTGTGGGAACCATCTTTGCAACCCCTTCCTCCCCTCTCCCCCCCCCGCCCCCCGCCTGCAGGTGTACGTGTCGGTGACAGACACAGGCGTGGGAATACCCAAGGAGAAGATATCCAAGATCTTCGGCGCCTTCGAGCAGGTGCGTGTGTGCGTGTGTGCGTGTGCGTGCGTAACCCCACCTCTCACCTCACCCCCCAATACCCCAGCACCTTCCCACCTCCCCCACGCCTTCCAAAGCCCACACCTTCCAAACCCCACCCCCTCGAAACCCCACACCCCCGCCACCCCAACCCCTTCAAAGACCACACCCCACCACACGCCAACCCCTCCATTCCCGCACCCCCCTACTTCGCTACACTTTTCTGTTACCAATGTTTGAAACCCCCCAACCACACCCCCAAACAAAACCCCCCCCCAGGCCGACATGAGCACCACTCGGCGCTACGGCGGCACTGGGCTGGGCCTTCACCTGGTCAAGGAGCTGGTGAAGGCGCACTGCGGCGACATCACCGTGGAGAGCGAGGTGTGTGTGTTGTCGGGGGGGGGGGGAACAGGGGGGAGATGGGGGCTGTCAGGGCGTGTGTGTGTATGTGTCACGGGGGGATGGGGCGGGTCAAGGAGCTGTTGAAGGCGCACTGCGGCGATAGATGCACTGGGGGGATGAGAACAGGGTTGGGCGGAGATGGGGGTTGCCAGGGCAGAGTAAGATGGCATCTGCATTCGGCTCCGTAAGCATCTTCGGTGACTGCACCTCCCGAACCTCCACACCCCGTTCGCTCCCACTCCCGCATTCCCCTGACCCGATCCCCCCTCTCCAGTCTCCACCTCTTCCGTGGCTGGTGGCCTCACCGCTTGCGGTCTTGAGGCCCCCTTCCACTGTGGCCGGCGCCCTCCTGCGTCCACGGCTACGCTTCCCTCCCACACCTGCACCCACACGCCTCGTCCCCCGCTGCACGACCCACATCACCCCTCATCACGCCCTCACGCCCCCCCCCCCCCAATGCATCCTGTACCGCTTTTCCACACATCCTTGCAACCCCCCTCCTAACCCTCCCCTTCCCCCCGGACATCGGTAACAACGTCTGCTATGCTGCTGTACTGCTGTTCCCGGCTACGCCTTCACTTCTTTGATAATAATGAATGCAACACCCCCCCCCAAACACACACACACACACTCACTCTTGCGCAACGTTTTCCTCTCTCTCTCCGCAGGTGGGCGTGGGCAGCAGCTTCACCGTGTGGCTGCCCATCGCGCAGGTGTGTGTGTGTGCGTGTTTGGCGTTGCGTGCACGTCTCTCTCTGTGTGTATGGGGGTAGTTGATTCCAAAATCGCATGAAAACCTAAACCTAAACCAGGGCGCCCAGAACCAGCTTACAGAGGGTTGGGGTTGTTTGTAGATTCCAGCCCAAACGTGACCGAACCCAATGCAAAAGAGCGAGGCGGGGTTTCGGCTGGGACTTGTTTTGTTTTGGGGGGGGGGGGGGGCGGGCTGAGTCACTGGTGGCAGGGCGGCACGGCACAAGGGGACTGGAGGACCTGAAGTGCGCTGCGGCACCTGCGCCCCGTGCACCGCCCCTTGCATGGCCCCGTGCACCTCTCCCTCCTCGCCACCCACACACCTCCCACCTCGCCTCGCCCCACCCCACCTCCCACCCCACCCCCCACCCCCCCGCCTCACCTCATCACAGGACGGCGCGATGGCGGGCAGTGTGGAGGAGAGCGACCGCGAGGGCCGGGAGGAGAAGCCCTACACGCTGTGAGTGTGTGTGTGTGGCCTCGCATTGCTAGGTGCAGTGGGGTCTAGGCGGTCCGCTAGTCAGTCAGTCAGTCAGGCAGGCAGGCAGGCAGGCTGGCCGTTCTGTCGGACTCACGCCAGGATGCACGCACGGCATATGGCAATACCCGCATATGGCCATGCAAACATCACCTCCCTCCTTCCACACCTCTCCAACCTTCCACACCTCTCCAACCTTCCACACCTCTCCCCCACCTTTCCACACCTTGCAGGGACTTCAACGGCCCACTGCGCCGCATCAGCGAGGACTCCGAAGAGGGCGGCTACCTGCAGGCCGCCGCAGCAGCAGCCGCAGCAGGCGGCGGCGGCGGCGGCGGCCGCAGCGGCGGCGGCGGCGGCGGCGGCACCAACCGCCGGAGCAGCCAGGAAAACCGTAATAACGGCGGCGGAGGAAGAGCAGGAGGAGGAGGAGGCGGTGGTGGTAGGGGAGGGGAGAGGGGCCATGCAGAAAGCGACGGGGAGCAGGACGGGCCGGGAGGGGGCGGCGGCGGCGGTGGCGGCGGCGGCGCGGGAGGGGAGGAGCAGGAGGGTGATGAGGGCACGCCTCGTGGCGGCCGAGGTGGCGGCGGCGGCGGACGGGGCGGCCGTGGCGGCGGCGGTGGCGGCGGCGCGTCTAACCAATCGAACCATTTCGGATTCTACAGCAACGGTGATAGCGGCGCAAGCGGCGGCCCCGGCGGTGGTGGCGGCGGCGGAGGCCGCGGCGGAGGCGGCGGCGGCGGGCAGGGCGACAGCGGACCTCAGGGTGACAGTGGCGGTGGCGGCGGCGGCGGCGGTGGCGGCGGCGGTGGCAATGGTGGCGGCGCTGGTGGCGGCGGCAGCGGTGGCCGCGGTCTGGGCAAGGGTCCCTCGGGCCGCGGACGTGAGAGCAGTGCTGAGAACCTGTTGACTGTGACCAAGAGCGGCTTCAAAGTTATGAAGCCTTTCTACAGGTGTGTGAGTGCGTGTGGCTGTGCGTGTGTGTGTGGGCTCGCGTATGTGTATTGGCGCTGAATTGGGGCCAAGATTGATATCACAATGCCCAGTAATACAATTGACAAGACAACATGGAACGGATAGGGGAGGGAAGCCTGGAATAACCCGAAACTCACACCTTTAGGTACCGTCAACGCGCACAAACGCCATCTTACACACCAACATGCACACATACCCTCACATACCCCCAACACCCTCACACGCCCCCAACACCCCCACGCACGCGCAGCCTCCCAGCACGCAATCTCTCTCCTAACACGCATGTCCTCTTCTTTCATCACGCAATCGCTCTCCAAACACCCACTCTCTCTTCCTTCATCACTCATCACGCAAACTATCTTCTTCTTTCTTTTTTAAACTCGCAGGGAGAAGTTCGGCGGCTGTATGGTGCTGTCTGTGGACGACGACCCCATCAATCAGATGGTGGTGGAGAACCTGCTGTCGCCCGAGGGGTACAAGGTGGAGCAGGTGAGGGGGAGGGGAAAGTGGGAACTAGCGGCCACCAAACACTGACTAAACCCATGCCCGGGACCCCACCACAACGCAAGTAGGCGATGAGACCTTACCTAACTCCGCCCTTCCCACATCCCTCCCACACATGCCTGGATTCCACCCGCCGCGTCATCTAACTAGCACCCAACCCCCACCCCCATCCCCACCTCAACCCCACAGCCCCCCCACCCACACTCCCACCCACTCTTCCTACACTTTCCCACACTCTCCCACCCATCCATACACACACTCCCACACACTCCCACACTCCCACACACTCTCCCCACACTCTCCCCACACAGGCCATGTCGGGCTCTGAGGCTCTGGACTTCCTCAAGCGCACCACCACCCTGCCCGACGTCATCCTGCTGGACATTATGATGCCGGACATGAGCGGATACGAGGTGTGTGGGAGCAGGGGAGGGGGGAGGGGGGCAAGCAAAGGGGGGGGGCAGATCGGGAGATGGGGGAGGGGGTTGTAAATTCCAGCCCAAAGTAAACCAAACGAAGCTTTGTAGATACCAGCCGAATAAACCGAACCCAATGCAAAACAGGAGGAGGAGGGGGGGCGGGGCGGCGGGGGAGAGGGGCGGGGGAGATGGGGGGGGCTTGGTTTCGATGGGATTGGAATGACCTACCCCCACCACCCCATTCTTTGCTAATCAAATCTTGGCTTCTCATGAATTCGTTATGATTGTCACCCCCCACCCTGTCCTCCCCAACTCCCCACCCGCCCCCCTACACACACACACACTTCCCCCCCCCCCACACACACACACGTGCCCCACACAGGTGTGTCAGGAGATCCGCCGCCGCTACTCCGCCGTGTCCATCCCCATCATCATGGTGTCGGCCAAGGGACACCCCGAGCACGTGATGAAGGGCCTCGAGGTGAGCGCGCATCCGTGTCGTAGCATGCGCATTTGGAGGTGGGGGTTTGGGGGGGAGGAGGGGAGGGGGAGGAGGGGAGATGAGGGGAAGGGGGGCACGTGATGAAGGGCCTCGAGGTGAGCGCGCGCGTGCGCATTTGGGGGGGGCGGAGGAGCGACGGGGAGGGGGCACGTGATGAAGGGCCTCGAGGTGCGCGTGTCGTAGCGTCCTGCCTGTGGCTTTGGTCTCGTATTGGGAAAGGCGGGAACAACCCTCCCTCCCGTCCCTCGAGTCCTCCTTGCTCCGCCCCCACCCACGCCCCCCTCCTCTCCACACACACCCAGTCTGGGTCTCGCTTTAGCTGGGTTTGGGATGGACCAACCCTTCCCCCAAGATTGCCTGCCGTGTATCATTTCCTTAGTTGATCATGAACCGTCTCCATCGGGCCACGCTCTCCTCCTCGCTCTTCTGCATTGGGTTCGGTTTGGTTTGGGCTGGTGTCTATCATACATTACCCCCTTCACTTCTTGAGTTATTATGTAATGTATGTGTTTGTGTAATGTAACCCACTAACGTCTACTCACACGCTCCCCCCAGGCCGGCAGTGTGGACTACGTGAAGAAGCCCTTCCACCGCCAAGAGCTGCTCAGCCGCATCCGGGCACAGGTGGGGTGGGAGGGGGGATGGGGGGGGGGGGGGCAGGGGAGGGGCAGGCGAGGGCGGGATGGGGGGGCCAGGGCAGGGCAGGGCAGGGCAGGGCAGGGCAGGGCAGGGCAGGGCAGGGCAGGGCAGGGCAGGGCAGGGCAGGGCAGGGCAGGGCAGGGCAGGGCAGGGCAGGGCAGGGCAGGGCAGGGCAAGGGAAGTGAGCTGCTCAGCCGCATCAGGGCGCAGGTGAGCGGGTGGGCGCGTGGGTTTAAGAGGAGGCGGGGGGGGGGGAGCAGGCGGGGCAGGGGGGGGGGGCAGGGGAGGGGAGGGAGAGTGGGACGGGAGGGAAGGGGAAATGAGCTGCGCAGCCGCACAAGGTGGGCGGGTTTGGGAAAACGTGCGGGTTGGAGGGCTGGCTCGCTCATGTACCGCACACCCTGCACACGCCGCAGCCGAGCTGCCCCCACTGCTCCTTGCGCACCGGCCGCTGCACATCGTTCGCACCCCTCCACCACCACCACCATCACCAACGCCATCAACACCTCCAACGCCACCACCATTACCTCAATCACGCTGCACGCCCTCACGCCCTCTCACCCTCACTCGCTCACTCACTCACGCCGCCACAGGTCCGCAACCGCGAGATCTTTGAGGCGGAGATGGAGTCGCGCAAGGTGCGTGGGCGCATGGTGGTGTGTGGTGTGTGGCGGGTGTGTGCGGGTGTGCGGGCGGGCGGATGCGGATGCGGGCGGGTGTGCGGGCGGGCGGATGTGGGCGGATGTGGGCTTGTTTTCGGGTGCGGGTGCTAGCGGTGCTAGCGGTGCTGTGAATCGTTGGTGCGTGGGCTGCGTGGGCTGTCCCCGTGCCGCCCCCGCCGTACACGTGCGCGAGGCCCTGCCCCTCATCACCGCCGCCACCCTCACGCCATAATGGTCGGACTGTCCCTTCTTGAATGTCGCATTCATAATAGGCAACCCACGGCATCCGCTGCTCCCGCCCACCACGCACCAAGCACCCGCCCCGCCCCGCCCCGCTCCCTGGCCCTCCACTCACACCCGCCCCTCTCACGCCGCCCACCCACACCTCACCCACACTCCCACACCTACACCCACACTCTCTCTCCCGCACAACCCACACTAGACACACACGCGGCACACGCACCCCAAACCCCCATCTATTCACTCCACTTCCGCACGGGCTGCCCCCCCCCCACCAACACCACCCCACAACACCCCCCCCCAACCCACCACCACCACGGCCGCTCATGTGGTAACGACTTCGTCTGCAGCGTTCAGTTCATCCTGTACCGCTTTTCCAAACATCCTTGCAACCCCATCTAATCACACCGTCCCGCGAACTCTGACTGGCTGCCCCTCCCCCCCAACCCCCCCCCCCCCCACCAGGTTACTGAGATGCTGAAGCGCATTCTGCCGCTGTCGGTCATCCAGCGACTGCAGCAGGGGCAGTCCATGATCGCGGACGCGCACGACGAGGTCACGGTGCTGTTCGCGGTGAGGGCGGGGGGCGGTGGGGGAAATGGAGGGGAAATGGAGGGGAGGGTAGGGGGCGTGTGTGTGTATGACACGCGTGTCAGGGGCAGTTCATGATCGCGGACGCGCACGACGAGGTCACGGTGCTGTTCGCGGTGAGGGCGGGGGGAAATGGAGGGGAAATGGGGGGAAACTGGAGTGAAGCTGGAGGGGAACGGGCGTGTGTGTGTATGACACGCGTGTCAGGGGCAGTTCATGATCGCGGACGCGCACGACGAGGTCACGGTGCTATTCGCGGTGAGGGCGGGGGGCGGCGGGGGAAATGGAGGGGAGAGGGGCGGGGTTGCGTGTGTGTATGGCACGCGTGTCAGGGGCAGTCCATGATTGCGGACGGTGAGGTCACGGTGCTGTTCGCGGTGGGGGGGGGGAGGGGCGGTGGGGGGGGGGTTGTAGATACCAGCCCAAACTGGGGGGGAGGCCGAGGGTATTCACCATGCCCAGCAATACCGGACGGGGGCGACCAGCGGGCGGCGTGTCAAGCTGGTGTCTTAGGGCAGGGTTGCGGGTTTAGGGCGCAGTGTGGTATTAGCAGTGTGGTGTTAGCAGTGTGGTATTAGCAGTGTGGTATTTGCACCCGCGGCCCCGCTGTGCTCTACAACTGCCTTTTAATGTGCAACCCCCTTTCCACCCGGATGTTCCACTTCTCTCAATCACTGAACCCGCCACACCCCTACTTCTCCTTAATCAATCATGAATGTAACCCCACGATGTAACCCCCACTCACCCATCCCACCCACCCAACCCACCCACTCCTCCCACCCAACCACCCAACCACTCCTCTTCACACGCCTATGCTACTGTACCTGCCTATGCCTTCACTTCTGAATTAATCATGAATATACTCCTCCCCCCAACAGGACGTGGCGGGCTGGCTGAGCTCGCAGGAGCTGTCGGCGCGCACCACGTCCGACGTGGTCATCGTACTGAACGAGATGTACGGCGCCTTCGAGAAGCTGCTGCTCAAGTACCAGGTGTTCAGGTGAGATCTGGGTTTGGCGGTGTTTAAGTAGCATAGTTGTGCGATAGGATTCTGAAGGTGCTGTGTAGCATCACAGAGCCGGCAAGTTAAACCCGCCACACTCACTCACCACACTCACTCCAACGCTCCCATCCTCCGCCACACTCCCACTCACACAGGGTGGAGCACACCGGAGAGTCGTACCTGGTGGTGTCCGGCCACGACGGCACACAGGTGCGTGTGGAAATGTGTGTTTGTGAGATAATGTGTGTGGGATAGTGTGTGTGCGCAGCGGGTGGCGCGAACACACCGTCGAGGCCTTTTTGTGGCAGGGTGTGTGGTGCTCAAACCGCAGGCGGGACACTCTACCATCGCAAACCCCCCTCGGTGCATTTCGGGGACGGGGACTATGGTCGCGTGCCACTCCGTTGTCAAGCATAGGCCACGCTCTCCTCCTCGCTCTATGAATGCGGATGTTACAGAGGGGACAGTCCCAGCACCCGAAGACGCTGAGCCATCACATGCTATCAGGGCCCAACTTGACTCCACCAACCCCGACTTTGCTGCAAACCCTCCCGCGGTCAAAGTCCGTGTGACTCTATGGCATTAGGTTTGGTTTGGTTTGGGCTGGTATCTACACACACACACACAACACTCCCACTCCGTTCTCCATGGCTAGTCGCGCCTCCATGTCCCCGTACTACGCCTTCACTTCTTAAATACCGTAATCATGAATGTAACCCCCCGCCCCGCAATGGTGAGTTCCGCAACACCCCATATCCCCACCCCGCTTCTCCCCCACCCCAACCCCACAGGACCACATGCGGCGTATGCTGAGCATGGCAGCCGACATGCTGAGCGCCGTGCAGCAGGTGTGCTGTGTGTGCTGTGGTCAGGGCGCGTGTTGAAACGAAACGAAAACCCGCCCAGACGACGCTGGAGTTACTGGCCGATACCTACCAATTTAACCGAGCGTTGCGACCCAGGTAGTCATGGTGTTCGTGTACACCCGCAGACGCACCAGAGTATAACCCCACCCGACCCACGCCAATTTTGCATTGGGTTCGCTTTAGTTTGAACCGGTATTCAGTTTGGGGTGGTAACCCCACCCCCCAACGCGCCTGCTGTACTGCTGTTCCTGGCTACGCCTTTACTTCTTGATTACTCACGAGTATAATCCCCCGCCCCTCCTCCCCCCTCTCCCCCCTCCCCACAGCTGGCGTTCCCTGGTGGCGAGCCGCTGCGCCTGCGTGTGGGCCTGCACACCGGTCCCGCGTACGCGGGCGTGGTGGGCATTGACAACCCCCGGTACTGCGTGTTCGGTGAGTGGATGGGGCAGGAAAGGGTGGGTGTGCGCATGTCAGTGGTTGGGTGAGTGGGCCCCTCTCCCCTCCCCTGCTGCCCGCCTCCCGCGCTGGTTTGACTTGGTTTGGTTAGTTTGGGCTGGTATCTACACCCCCTGCTGCCCGCTTCACTTGTGACGCCACAACACCGCCTTCCGTCACGGCCGCCCCACCCCTGTGACCCCACCCCGTGCCTGACCCCCTGCCAGCCTCACACCGCCCTTATACACATCGCGCTCTTCCAATGAGTCACACCCCTGGAACCCCCAACCCTTACCCTCTCCTCCACCACACCCCACCGCTGCCGCGTGTTCCCACTGCCCTTACCAAGCACCCCCCTCCACCCCTAATCTCCCCACCCCCAACCCCACCCCACCTACCCGCCACTCGCCTCCCTGATCCCCCTTTACCCCTCCACTTCTCAGGCGACACGGTGTCTGTGGCCAACGCTCTGGAGGCGCGCGGCTTTGCCAACGCCGTACACTGCTCCAACGCCGTGTACGAGGCTATGAGGAGCAAGTGAGGCCGGGCGTGTGCGTGCGTGTGTGTGTGTGTGTGTGTGTGTGTTGTTTGTGTGTGTGTGTGTGTGTGTGTGTGTGTGTGTGTGTGTGTGTGTGTGTGTGTGGTGGAGGAGGGAGTGGGGGAGGAGGGAGAGGGGGAGGAGGGGGAGAAGGGGGGTGAAGGGGTGGGAGGGGAAAGAGGAGAGGGCTCGAACGCTGGGCACGAGGCCATGAGGAGCAAGTGGGTTATTTCTTTTTGGGGGAGCAGGCGAGGAGGGGAGGCAGCAGGGGACGATGGGGGAAAGAGCAGGGGGGTCGGAGATGCGCGGATAGAGAGTTTAAAAGTGCCTGCGGCATGCACAGCAGGAGGCGCGGCGAGCAGGCTCCACTGCGCGTGGTCCCTAGCAGCCCCGTCCCTGGCGGCACCGTAGCCACAACACCCACAGCATTGCACACATGCTACCCACTCCCACTGAACACCACCAACGCCACCAAAACCACCACAAACACCACCAACACCACTAACACCACTAACACCACCACCAACGCCCCCCCCCCCAGGGACCGCGACCGGGCCGGCGCCATGTTCGCCCCCGCGCGCAAGTCCATGGCCGCTGGGCCGTCCGTCATGGACACCTTCGTGTACAAGGTGGGCGTGTGTTTCGT